>NC_142952.1:32798820-32979625 GCF_046866305.1 Octopus bimaculoides | reverse complement strand
GAAGAGGCTAAGTTGATTACAGCAACCCCATTGCTTAACTGGTACTTATTTTGTTGATCCTTAAAGGATAAAAAACAAAGTCAACCTCGATGGAATTTGAACTCGAAACGTAAAGAAGGATGAGATGCCACCAAGCTGTTTGTCTGGTGTGCTAACGACTCCGCCAGAATGAATAAATAAGCCTAAAGACCAGAAAAATTACTATATTCATAAATTAATCACTTTATTTCTTATGTTTGTTTCTTATTGTTTTTGTTTTTCCCTCTATTGTTGTTTTGTGGTTTATTTATTTATTTATCTCATAATTTTTATGTATTATTGTTCGCATTGTACACTGGAGGCAGCTAAGCCACCCCCCACACCACACCACTTCCTGTGTTCTATTTTCAGCTTTAAACCAACCACAAAGACTAAAAAACCTGAGCTTTTAAGATAATTAGCTCGTTAAGAGAATTAAAAGATTAATGCTTTAACAGCTATTACAGAACTGAGTGGCTTCAATTGTCACATGCGCGAATGTGAGCGTGCGTGCGTGCATGTGTGTGCACATGCATGTGTGTGTGTGTGTGTGTGTGTGTGTGTGTGTGTGTGTGTATGCATGCGTGTGGGTTTTTTATGAGGAAGACTATCAAATGGACTATACCTGTATCTGAAAAATCCTGCACTAAGTCACGCTCAGTCTACCAGGAGATTACATTTAGAGTATTGTTTTATCCATTATATATAATATACATATTTATATTAATTACATATTTCATGTGTGTATACATATACATAGTGGAGGCGCAATGGTCCAGTGGTTAGGGCAGTGGACTTGCGGTCGTAGGATCATGGTTTCAATTCCCAGACCGATCATTGTGAGTGTTTATTGAGCGAAAACACCTAAAGCTCTACGAGGCTCCATCGGGGTGGGGGGGGGGGGGGGGGGGGGCAAACCCTGCTGTACTCTTTCACCACAACTTTCCCTCACTCTTTCTTCCTGTTTCTGTTGTACCTGTATTTCAAAGGGGCCAACCTTGTCACATTCTGTGTCACGCTGAATCTGAAAGGATGAAATGCAAAATCGACCCTGATGGAGTTTGAACAGAGGATGTTAAGATGGACAAAGCTCAACATGTTAACCATTCTGCCAGCTTGTCACCTTACTTCTCTCTCTCGATCATTGGTTCCAAATTTTGGCCCAAGGCCAGTGGTTTCGGGGGAGGAATAAGTCAAATTAGGAGGGGACAAGTCAATAGTAAAAGGGGACAAGTCGATTATAAGAGGGGAGAAGTGGAGAGGGGACAAGTCAATTATAAGAGGGGACAAGTCGATTATAAGAGGGGACAAGTCGATTATAAGAGGGGACAAGTCGATTATAAGAGGGAATAAGTGGAGAAGGGACGAATCAATTATAAGAGGGGACAAGCCGATTACAAGAGGGGACAAGTCGATTATAACTGCCTTGTCTAACATCATAATATTGCATTATGTACATTATTTACATTTGATGGATATTTGTCCTCATCTTGTTTGTTGTTAACACAACGTTTCGGCTGATATACCCTCCAGCCATCATCAGGTGTCTTCGGGAAATTTTGAACCTGAGTTCTCATTCCAAAGGTATTTTTGCGATGTTGTTGTTATTATTATTATTATTATTACTCAGGTCACTGACTGGAATCGAACTCGGAATCTTGGCGTTGGTAGCCCATGCTCTTAACCACTACACCATATGCCCACTGCCTGGAAACGAACTCAGAATCTTGGGGTTAAGAGCGCAGGCTACTAATCCCAAGATTCCGAGTTCAATTCCAGGCAGTGACCTGAATAATAATAATAATAATAATAATAATAATAATAATAATAATAATAATAATAACAACATCAAAAAAATACCTTAGGAATGAGAACCCAGGTTCGAAATTTTCCCCAAGACACCTGATGAAGGCTGTGGAGGGTATATCAGCCGAAACATTGTGTTAACAACAAACAAGATGAGGACAAATATCCATCAAATGTAAATAATGTAAATAATGTACATAATTCCTCATCTCTTAAATATAGAACTGTATCATAATATTAATTAAAAAAACAAAATATCAAATATCAAAATATCATAATATTAATTAAAAAAACAAAATATCAAAACAGAAAATCTAAAAACATTGATTTTTTACTTACTTTATTTTACTGAACTTTTTCGAATTTGATGCCACATAGCACTTATTTGTTTCCAATAATGACGGCGTAAGAATTCTGGTGCCAGTGTTGGGTGTGTAAACTCGTTGGATTTTACCAAATTGTGGTGCCAAGGTATCAGTCAGATGTACCAAAACCGATTCCCAAGATGGGTATCTCTTTCGATTGTAAAGAATACTTTTACCAGCAAAATGTTGGTCACCGTTCAGATAAAACATGCACCGTGCCGCCACGAGCGGATGTCGGTCAAAAATATTCCCAGATTCATTTGATTCTGATCCCATTTTTCTTTTTGGGCTTCTGTTATTTATTTGTTTGTGTGGGGGCAAATTGTCTAAAATATTTTGTAAATCTAAAAAGCAATGTCAAAACCACCCTTTAAAACTAAAAAATAAACCAAAGGCCCTTTATAACTATGTATTTTCTTTGTTCAAAAGACCCCTGTTTTGATACTCTAAAACCCTATAACCCTAGATTAAACAATGGTTCGTCCTCAAGTTTTTAAAACCAATTCTTACCACAAATTATTCAGTATACTCTTTATCAAGTTACAGATTATTATTTGCTACAACTTCTTAAGTTATCCCTAATCCACTCATTATTTATCAACAAATTACAATATGTAGTAACAGCAGTTTATCCATAGACTATCCACAGATTAACTACAGATTTTCTATCTGTTAGTTATCCTCTATTCTACCCACAGATTAATTCCCACTAGATCAAACAGTTTACCCAGAGACTTTTAACCTCAATGATTTTTATCCACTGTTCATCCAAAATCTAATTATCGTAGAGTCAAAGTTTAGGAATCCAGAGGAAAATGGTCACTCTATTTCTAGACTATTCCCCCTTTACTAAATTACCCACAGCCCCCACTTTCTGTTCATACACTAATTCCCACTTTACCAAACAGTTTACCAAAAGGTTTTTAACCCCAATAATTTCATCTACTTTTCATCAAAGACCTAAATATCATAAGGTAAAATTTAAGGTAAATCCAAAACTAAAACCATAACAGACTGTCCGCATTTGTTTGCAAGAATTAATCCATTGGTTAGTTCATGCCAAAATTTGGTAAGGTGGAATTCAGTAAAGTATACAAAAGTGGTTTTTATCCTTCGTCTTTAAAAACGTAGCAGAAACAGAAAATGGTGTTGTTACTTTGGTTGCATATAAGACCGATTAATCAGTTGTTGACAGGTTAGTTGGTCTTTCTGTGAATTAGCCACAGTCTTTCTCCAAATTAGACTATCTATAGACCGTCTACTCTCTTCCAAATCAATTACTTCACAAAATTTACAACAATTTCATTAGAGACCACCAGCAGTAAAACATATTTATCCTTGGATTACCTGGAACCTATTCATTCTTTATCAAAATGGATTATTTGAGGATTAAATGCTGTCTATCAAAAGTGTATGCACAGGCCTGGTTACAGTAATATAATCCTTCCTGGGTTGTAATGTTGCAATTGTTGTCAAGGGTGGAGACAGCAGTGGCGGTAGTGGTGGTGGTGGTGGTGGTGTTATCATTATTTAGGCCTAGGTTGGCCCCAGTGGAACAGTTCTACGATCAAAGGTCGGTTACGTTCTTGCTGCTGCTACTGTTGTTGTTGTGGTTGTATATTGTTGTTGGCGGCTGCAGTGGTGGTGGTGGTGGCAGTGATAGCAGTGGTGGTGATGGTGATGGTGGTGGAACTAGTAATCATATAGATTTATAATGTCTTTTCGTTCATTATTATAATTGCTATTTTATCATCATCATCATCATTAATTATTATTTTTATTATTTCCTTCATTATCAAGTAGAAGCAGCACCATAACGACTCTCAGTTGAGATAAAAGCATTCTTTGAATTCTAACATCTCTAGTTGCATTGTCCACAACAAAAAGAAATCTCACTGAAGTGGCCATATTTCTGTCTTCTAACGTATCAAAGTTCAGGATCAAGGTTCTTGAGTGCAAACCTTCCGGGGATGGGGGAGTAGGATTCGATTTCTGGGGTGGGACAGGGTGGGAGGTTACCTTTCTTCACCTTGGCACTTAAATTCTAGGTTGTGTTTCAGCAAGTATTTTTCTCTTTTTTTTTATGAGCTTCTATGGTCATATGATGGACCCACCCTGCTTCTGGGTCCCCTTACTCAATCCAACCTGTTATCATTATCATGCTTCTTTTTTTTCTCATTCTGGTGGAAGGAGATGAACTGATGATGTGTCTTTATGATCCAGAAAGGCTCAGCTCATTGAGTGGTGTTATACGGCTTCTACAAGGCGCAAATGATCAACACAGAACTGGTTTTGGGGACTGATTTGAGGGCTGTCAAGGTTGTCTTTTTCCGTGGTTATCTGTACTGAGAAAACAATTTAGTGGAACATTGAGGTCCTAAATTTAAGGAAGCCATTAGGATGAAAAGATTCAACAAGAATCTGAAAATGATCCACATTTCAGTGAGCAACCACAGACATGTTTGGCTACAAATCAGGCAATCAATAAATCAGGTGGCCATGCTCGTTTTTGCTTTCATTTTAGTAGAATCCCTGACTGTGGGAGTGTTTGTGTGTGTGTGTGTGTGACTATATACTTTTACTCTTTTATTCTTTTACTTGTTTCAGTCATTTGACTGTGGCCATGCTGGAGCCAATGTTGGAGGGACAAATACAGACACACAAACATACATATATAAATAAATACATATATATATATATATATATATATATATATATATATATATATATGGAAAAGGGATGTACGATTAACAGTGCCTGATACAGTGCTTTACTCCTCCTAAAGAATATCAGTTCAGGTGATATTATCGACATTTTACACGAAGATTTGCAAAAGTCTTTTGTTCGTGTGTCTCTTGTTTCGTTCGTCTGAAAATGGTTTATAAACAAAGATGGCGTCGAAAGCAAAACGTGACCAGATTGTGGCTTTGAACAAGGACATAACAAAACAGTTGAATGTGTAACGTAAAACAGTGTTCAATACCTGGGAACAGTATATGGAGTCTGGTACTACCTCTAGCAAGCCAATTCATCGTAGGAAATGATTAAATTCGTACCAAACAAACTGTTGGAGCTGCGAAGAAGCGAATGAACCGAAATCGCGGCAGGTGTGAAAGAAAAATTGCAAAAGCTCTTGATATTCCGAAATCGTCGATGCACAAGAGGATTTAAAGCTAACTGCATACAAGGAACAATCTCAGCAGTTAATTTCAGCAGGTTTCAAGAGGAAACGGCTCGACAGGGATAAAATGACGTTAGCAATGTGCTGATTGGTCCGACGAGATCTTCACGGTGAAGGCAGTCACCAATAGGCAGAAAGATAAGGCTTTATGCACGTAATACAAGAGACTTGCCTGAAGATAGCAGGAGTCATTTACGCTGTCAGAAGCCAGCTTCTCTCATGGTGTGGGCTGCAGTTGCATCTGATGGGTCCACGTCTCCTTTCATTGTTGCTGGCGTTAAAGTCAACAGTGAAGTTTATGAAGAAATGTTGGATGAGAAAGTGTTACCCTTGGTCACAGAAATCTTTGATGACCGTTACATCTTCATTCAAGACAGAGGTCCGGACCACACATCCAATTTGACCCAGCGATGGTGCAAAGAGGATTTCAGCGGTTTGGGGGTTCAAAATGATATGGCCTCTATCAAGTCTAGACATCAGTCCCATCGACTTTGTTATCTGGTCCATCTTGAAGAGTAATGTTTCTACTTGTTCCTATTCAAAATTTGTCAGATCTGAAGAAAGCCCTTCTGTCTTCGTGGGTCAAGTTGGATGAAGAGGTACTGTTCATGAAACTTAGTGACCACTCGTTTGCAGACTATGCTCAACGCGAAAGGTGGTCATTTCGAAATGTAGTTACGTGTGTGTCAAATTTCATTGTCTTACCTTAAGTTTATTTTTTCAATAATTAAGAAATATCAATGGGTAAATCTTTCTGGGACGCCCTGTATAATGTACACATGTTTCATGAGATTGGTAGACATCAATTACATAAGCTCACATAATTGATGTCTGCTAATCTCAGGAAGCACATGTACATGTTATATAACATTAATACCAACTACGTTTTTCCATGTTCCTTTTGTATAGACTCTACATTCTAGTCCATGTGGAGTTAACCAGGTCGGAGATTGGAGTTGAGTCCTGAAGCAATGTACTGCACCCCACCTTGCTCCAACACTCCAAATATTCTCCATCCAGCCACCTACTTCTTCCTACCACTTCCTTGACCCCTACAATACATATTCTACCTTGAAATTTCCCTGCATAATGATCTGATACAGTAAACTCTAACCCTTATATTTTTATATTCATTCCTTCAGTTAACGAAAAAGAATCCCGTAGATACTCCCTTGACCTGCAAGTAGTAGCAGTTACATCTCCTTCAAATCACACCCTACCACCTTTAAAAAAAATGCAAAAAATCAAAACCGAACATCACATAATGTAGTCCTAGATACACAGTGTACAAAAAGTAAACACTGGCTAATCATAACTGCAATGCTTTTGATCATATATGTATATGCTCAGTCAGAACTAACCTTGGGTTAAACAACCACTACCACTACTACTACTACTACTACTACTACTACTGGAGCAGCAGCAACTAATTAATTTGTAATGAGCACGTGTTTGATAATTACTAATTGTTTCTTAGTTATGTTCATTTGTGTCTATTAAGGGAGGAAGACAAACAAAAAGAGAACGTAAATGTTGTTTGTGTTATTGTTCTAAGCATTGTTGTTGTTGTTTAATTACAGGTCAGTTCTGATCAAGTAGACCCTATGGTCGAAAAACATTCCAGCCATGACCAGTCCATCGATTTGGGGGGGGATTATTTATTTTTTTTGTTGGGGGTCTTTCAGACATAGTTGTATCAAGGGTAGTATGTCCTTTTATTTTCAAACAATATAACTGTCATGTGAAAGAGATTTGGCTGCTGTTTCTAGCACGTTGAATAAATATGCTGCCTCCTCCATTGCCCTTGTCGTTGTTATTGGTTGTTTAGCTCGAACTCATCCGTTCCACCACCACAAATCGAGCAGATCCATGGATCAAAAACATCTCAAAGGTGACAATCTAGTCTTTTATAAGACATTAACTGACATGTCATTCTTGTTTTAAGACAACTGTAGGCACTATCTCAAGGATTTTGCTGCTATTTCAAGCAGATTGAGTAACCGCTGTTACTCTCCGTTAGCTCTAAGTCACCTCCACCCCAACAACCTCTAATCGAGTTGATCTAGGGATCAGAGGCATTCCGAATGTGACCATCCTGTCGTTTTAGGGCAAATTATCTCACATCCTCCTTGCTTTCAAACGATTGGTTAAAATTTAAAAGAATTTGGCAGCTATTTCTAGCAGGTCAAAAACCTCTTGAAATAACGATCTCCTTCTTTGGTTCATGGTGTATACAAAGGGCGCTGGTGGTGGATGAAGGGGTTGAAATGCCAAAAGGAGAGAGAGAGTGTTACAAGGAGAAACAACCTAATCCATACTTACCCTTCTTCTACACCACCGCCACCTCTAATTCTCTTTCCATCTCTCATCTTCTATTCTCTCCTCCTCTCTAATATTCTTCCTTGCTCTCTTCTTCAGGTTTTCTTCTTATTTTCTTTCTTTCTCTTTTCTCCTTTTGTTTCTTCACTTCCTAGAAACATGCCTGTACCTGCTGTAGTCTCTATAGACTTGTCTGTCTCCCATTGAGCCTTGCTTCTCTTTGACCCAATCCTTCTGCCTCTCTTGTTCTCACTCTCTCTATTACCTTCTCTCTCTTTTTCTCCTTTCATCTTTCCCAGAGCATTGTTTTCTATTTTGTTGCTGTTAGTGTAGTGTTATTAGTATGTGAACGAGTGTATACGCGTATTTTATATATGTGTGTGTGTGTGTGTGTGTGTTATTTAAAACAGTTTGATTTGGATCCCTTTGTAATTTCTACCGAATGTGTTAAGCTAGGGCCCAGGAACAGGGGTTACAAGCGAACCCCATTGAAGACTGTCTTCACAACTTTATAGGACCCTGGGGAAATCAATGCACTGGTCCCTTCAGTATTTCTTATGAACAATAAACATAGATCAGAATTGGGGCTATAGACCAGTGAGGCCCCTGGGTGACTTCCCAGTTTGCCCTAGCCTTAATGCTAAGTATTTTTAAGTTCCAACACTTCCAGGATCAACATTGTCTTTCCGTGTTCAGAAAACTTGCCATAAACATTTTTGCTATGGGAAAATTTGCCATAGGAAATTTCACCATAAAGGAGGCTCACAAACAGACTGTAAACTAAATAGCACATTTTAAAGAAATTACCTTTCTCTAATTAGTAGGTTAGCTGATGAAGTTACCATTTTAAGAAAACAGCTAATCTTTTTTTTGTTGGAAAATTTTTTTTAAATAGCATACTTTCCTACAGCAAAAATATTTACAGCAAATTTCTTATAAACTTGTCTTTCATTCTACCAAAGTTTATAAAACAAACACCAAAGTTTGATAAAATTGTTCTACCACTTCCACAAAAAATTTTGGCCAGGAGCCTATCCTTGTAATCAACATTTAATAGACATGTTTTTTTATGGATTAAATAAATATTAATATATATCATTTATACTTATTACCCTGGTAAATTTTTAATATTTAATATCCATGTTTTGTATCGAATCTGAATTGGACACAAAAAACATCGTGTCCATTCTCTCTTCTTGACCATATAACTAGAAGCCTCATTATTTTGCAGTGAATACACAAGTAAATCACAGAATGTAATACTGGTTCCAACCGTCAATATTTAATAGCCGGGGTTTTGTGTTTTGTCTTGAAACCCTATTTAACAGAAAACTATTATGTTTCGTGTTTTGTCTGTCTTCGAAACTAAATAACTCTGTTTTATAGTCCATGCACATTACTTGAGTAAATCACACACTGTAATATTACTTTAAATGTTTAATATTTAATAGAGAGAGAGTCGAACAAAACCAATATGTTATACAAATGAAATCAATGAAAGAGCCTCTACATGGTTACTTAATCTGCTGGAAATACCAACCAAATTTCCCTTAAACCACAGTTTATTCATATATAAATAGATATTTGATATTTTATAATTGCTTTGGTTTTGTTTTTGATTTTTTTTTTTTTTGTCATGAGGTCCAGGTCTGATTGTGTGGTTAAGATACTTGCTTAGCAACCATGTAGTTTTGAGTTCAATCCCATTACACAGCATCTTGAACAACTGTTACCTTTAACCTCTATAATTATAAAAGGTGCTCAGAGTGGTACCTATTAGAGTCCAGGCATTTATTAGTATGGTGAACTGTTGCTTGGGCAATGTTGGTCAATGTGTCCAGTGGAATTACTGCACAGGCCATCAATGTAGCCATTTTTCTCCAGAGGTGGTGAGGCAAGACCTTCGTACATTGGGCCTCACCGAGGCGATGACTACTGACCGAGACCTTTGGAAATGTGCTGTGCGTGAGGAGACCCGGCAAGCCAAGTAAGATCGTTGCCAGTGCCCCTGGACTGGCTCTTGTGCGGGTGGCACATGAGATGCACCATTTTGAGCGTGGCCGTTGCCAGTACCGCCTGACTGGCTCCCGTAGGATTTTCGAGTGAGATCGTTGCCAGTGCCCCTGGACTGGCTTGTGTGGGTGGCACGTAAAAGACACCATTTCGAGCGTGGCCGTTTTCGTGCGGGTGACACGTAAAAGCACCCACTACACTCTCTGAGTGGTTGGCGTTAGGAAGGGCATCCAGCTGTAGAAACTCTGCCAAATTAGATTGGAGCCTGGTGTTGCCATCCGGTTTCACCAGTCCTCAGTCAAATCGTCCAACCCATGCTAGCATGGAAAGCGGACGTTAAACGATGATGATGATGATGATGATGATACAGCATCCTTCAGGGTGTCCCATAAGTAAAAGTCTGCGGGAGTTAAATCAGGAGAACATGCAAGGAACTCAACTGTACCTCCTCACCCTGTCTAGTGTTTTAGCAAATTTCCATCCGGTCAAGCTCACATGTTTTGGCCAACAGTGGAGGCAGTGTGCCATCTTTCACAAGAAAAATTCAACTTAACCACAAAGTGCATGTATGGCAGGTTAAATGGACAAGCATAGCATGTCCAGGTATGCTTGACCAGTAACAGGACCTTCAAAGGAAAATGATTGTAACAAACCTCTTGAGGACACTCCATACAAGACGTTGACCCCTGGTAAAATGACTGCTTTGTCCACATGCAAATAAGGATCTCCTGATGGCCAGTAAGCACAGTTGTCAGTTCAGAGTCCCATTTATTGGGTCATCCCATAAATAGTGTGGTTTTTAATACTTTTATTTTTTAAAATTAAGATAAACAAAGTTCGTTTTTAATCTAAAATATACTCTCCTTCATTTTCTACAATGCTCTTCCATCTACCTGGTAGACTTGCAAGGCCCCTCTTCCAAAATTCACTTGTCCGTGATGAAAAATACTCCTCCAGTACTGTTCTGACCTTGCTAACAGAATTCACATTTTTCCCATTCAAATAATTTTGAAAACTGCGGAATAAATGATAATCAATGTCCAACAAATATGATGGGTGGGGCATCGTTTCCCATTCTAACTGCTCCAGCCTTTAGAATGTCATCCTTGCTGTAATGTGGCCAAGAATTATTCTGATGGAGGAACACCATTCGTCTTGAAACCAAAGATGGTGGTTTTTCTTCTAGCACTGGTGTTGTTGAATGACCAAATCCAAGTTTCCTTGCTAGTTCCTCAACAGTTACAATGGGATTTTGTTCCACCAGGTTTTGCAGGACGTCCTCGTCAAGCTCTTCAGATCTTCCAGGATGACGCTGCTTTAATAATAATAATAATTGTTTCTAACATAGACGTGATGCTTGAATGAAGGAGCCACTCTTGTGGCCACCCAAGTCTAAAGTGGCAATAATGTTAAAACAACAACTATTGTTCTCCGTTTATATTTTTAATATTTTACAAAAATAATTACAAAAGTAATTACAATGGATATACAATAAGAGATTCGTTGAAAGTATATGTACCAATGATTTGTGAAAGATTATTAATTAGCAGAAGAGGGTTAATGATAAGAATGTCGCTGTTATATTCACAAGACTTTACTCTTTTAAACCTTACTAGTTTCAATCAGTGTGGTCATGCTGGGACAACATATTCAATAAAGTAGTAAGTAATTGTAAACAGGTACAAACTTTATTAACTTTGGAATCTTGAAAGGCAGAGCCAACCTGTGAATGGGGATATAATCTAACACCAGAAGGTATTTTGCTTGATACTAGATTTGGGCACACATATATTACATATATATATATATATATATATACATATTTTATACATAAATGGCAATTTCTGTCTGTTACCATCTTGCTGCCTACACCAGTAAACCAATCTTAATGAAACTTTGCATACATGTTAAGCTAACATCCAGTTCAATTATAGGCTAACTGAATTTCAATAAAAATCTATTATGGGCCCCCTAGTGGGGTTGGGCTACTATTTGATAAAATGAGAAGAGTGCAAGAGTGTTAGTGTGAGAGAAACATGGTGGCATAGTGAGGGTCACTGATATCAGGGAAGGGGAGAACAAAGTTATGTAAGCGACAAATATGGAGTGACAGTACAACGATAACGTTAATGCAGCTGTCATTCAGGGATATACATGCAATGCTGTGTACGTTTGTAAATCATGTGTGTGTGTGTGTGAGACAGAGACGTCCTATAATTGCTTGTCTCTCTCTACTTTTGTAGGGTCTTCCCTGTTGCTGTCACATATTGTGAAATTTTAAAATCATGTCAAAATATTCAAATTTGATACATTGAAATAATTTTCTGCATTAACTCCGATTTTGTTGTTTAGTTTTTCCAGAAAAATTGCAGAAAAATGTTACTAAAGTTTAAAGTTTAATCAATTTTACTTAATCAGAAAACAGGATTTGGAAGCTGGCATCTTCTGCATGATAGCTGTCTATTACAAAACGAAAGCAATCAGCAGTTCAAAAAACACTCACTTGCACTGTATCAAGTTACAGCTAAGGCAATGCATTTCAACAGGAGTATGGTAACAAAAGGGTTAAAGTGATCTAAGTGTAAACATTCTTCTATGGAAGTTTCATAATAATTTGTTCCAAAAGACCAAGCTTAATAGCAACAAAATAATTTTACTAAATTCATTATTTTCAAAATTAATTGAAACAAAGGCAGTGCGTACTTCAAAAGAAATATGGTAACAAAAGGGTTAAAGTGATCTTCCATCAAAATTTCATGTTAGTGTTCCAAATACCAACAAGATTATTTTACAAAACACTTCAATATTTTCAAATTTAATTGTAACAAAAATAGTGTATTTCAACATAAATATGGTAACAAAAGGGTTAAAGTGATCAGTACTTCAGTTCAAGTTACACTCATGTAATCAATATCTAAACTCTATTTTCACTCATAGTCAGCAATCATTGTCTCATATTACACTCAAGTAATCCGTTTTTACTCACACTCACCTTTGGTTGCACTCAAAGTGTCGTCATTTCAAATAAAGCTAGTATTCAAATAAAAAAAAAACTATACATAAAATATATATAAAAAAAAAAAGAAGCTGAATAGTAATTGCCATTGGTCAGTCTGGATTAAGCAGACCAAGACCCATAAGAACAAACAGAAATCCAGGCAGCCAAACTCACCATGTTCCTACTCGACTGAGGACAATTCTGTGTATTCTAATGACAAAAGGGACAGTGTAAAAGTCAGGGAGCAGGTTGAGTTTGTCCCCTGCAAAGTCTGCTGCTGTTGGTCTATTATTGTTATTATTGTTGTTGTTGCTAAACAATGAAACTGCTGATTGTTCAAGACTAGACCAGGACAGACCAGATTTATAAATAAAAGATTTTTGTTCTATTATCTTTTTTTTAAGATGCAGTATTTTCTGGACAACATTATCCAACGTTTGAGATCTGGTTGCTATTTCTAGCAGTTCGTGTGGCAGCAAAGAGGTTCCTCTTGTTGGCTTATATGTATACCAATAAAGTTGTTGTCATTGTTATTGCTTGGCCCCAGGTCAGTCTCGATCAAAAAAACTTCTCACCAAAAGACCTCTAGGCCATTCCTGCCTCATCTGGAAGCCTGGGTTTTCTAATATACATTCCCCCAAGATAGGAATATGATCCAACAGAGATTTAGCTGCATTAAGGTTCCCATGGCGGAGACAATAGGCGAAAAGAGCAGAGTAAAATTAGAGAATTGCAGTCCTTGCAATGGTGTATATGCCAACACAATGTCAAGGACGCAAGTTATTATTGATAGTATCATCATCAGTACTTTTATTATTATTATTATTATTATTATTAAAGTGGTGAGGGAAAGGTAAAGAGATATGTTTAGGATACAATCTTTAGTAGAGGGTGATGCTCTGGGTGGTGAAGTTAACGAATGGCAGATAGAGAAAGATGGACAAGGGAGGCAGTTATATTGGGGGGAGAGAGAGAGGGGCAGATAGCATTTGTATTGTCAGAATAGAGATACATTGAAAACTATAGTGATAAAGATGGTGGTGTGTTGATAGTGAAAAGAATATTTTTCTATTGAACTGAATCTATAATATTCTTCTTCTACCTGCTCGTTCATACTTTACGCTTTAGTTTGTAAGAGAGGAGGAGGAGGAGTGAGAGACCAGACAGCCAGTCAATGCATTATGCTGTCACTCGTATGACTGGTGGAAGTGAGAGGTGAATAGAAAGAGAGAAATGTAAAGTGCTTAGCAGAGGGAAATTTTAAAATCATATAATCTATTATTCTAACTGGAAGCGAAATACATTATAAAATAAAAATCATCCTTTCTTTCTTGAGTAGCTTCTCTTAATCTTTTTCGCTCTGTGGAATTTCCATGGGTCCTACTAGTTATTATCATTATTGTTATACTTCTCAAAGCACTTGGTCGTTTGCTCTGGTTGATTCTGTGAGAGCAGACAACGGCCTGTTGTCAGGTCTCACAGCATCTCTTTCCATATATTATAAGCTTTGATACTTGGTTGCTGTGATTATTATTATTATTATTATTATTATTATTATTGCTGTTATTATTGTTATACTGATTTCGAGTTTTGAATTTTTTTTTTTTTTTTTTGTATTTGGATTGAAAAGAAAGAATTATATTCACAAGATGTTACACTGTTTCGCAAGTGACCAACCAGACAACTGGGCAGTCAGATAAACCTGTCACTGTTGAAAACTTTCTCAAGGAAAGCAAGTGTATATGGTACACAAGATTGGTCAACAAAATAAATACATGGATAACTGTTGTTATTATCAACATTATCCACAGACAATCAAGATGTGACCAGCCCATGTTTTTCTTGTTTATCTAAGATATTGTTCAATTTCCCCCTTTTTTCTCTCTCTCTGTTTTTTTATTTTTTTAATTTTTTGGCCTTATAGCTAGCAGGGTATGATTTGAGGACATTTTGCTGCCAAAATACATCTAGTGGTTTCAGAAACCCTTCTGCCGATGTAGCCGGCAAATGGTGATCGAAAAAGCCAAGAGAATGATGAGAAGAATGGCATTGATCACAACTAGTGCCCAGGTGGTCTTCATGAAAGTGGTCATCTTTTCAGATTCTATCTTGACAACAGGAGATCCTTGGCAAAATTCTTCATTCAAGTTCAGCAAATATAAAAGAGAGAGAGAAACAAATGAGATTCATAAATATACGTGTTGAGAGTAATATATGTGTTTTTATATACATGTATAGATAGACACAGATATATATATATATATATATATATATAATATATATATATATATATATATATATATATATATATATATATAATATATATATATATATTATATATATATATATATTTTGGCACAAAACGAGGACATACCGATACACACACACAGACGTTTTCAGTTTTAATATGTAAGATATATATACTGGGCTTTGTTTAATTTCCGTCTACCAAATCCACTCACAAGACATTGGCTGGCCCAAGGCTACAGTAGAAGACACTTGCACAGGAGGACTGAACCTCAAACGATGAGGTTGCAAAGAGATCTTCTTAATCACACAACCATTATTTAACACAAAAGGAAATGAGATTCTTTTTCAAGAAGACGGAGGAGAAGGAGGAGGAAAAAGAACAAGGAGAACAAGATGGAGGAGAAGAGGAAGAACAGGACAAAGGAGGAAAAGGAGAAGAGGAAGAACATGACAAAGGAGGAGGAGGGGAAAAAGAAGTAGGAGGAGGAGGGGGAATAAGAAGACTGCAACAGCACTTACTTAAGGAGACTTTAGGGAAATAATCCGTCCAAAACATGTATTCTTGCTGTCGATACCGAAAACTTACTCTTGTATGGTTGTCAATGATCATATAACTCTGATTGTTCCACTGGAATGGGGGCCAGTAAACATCCCGGAAATATTTTAGATCATCTCTGGATGGAGTTGGGGCCCTGGAAGTGTAAAAAAAAAAAAAAAAAAATCATGAATACAAATTAAAATAAAACTTGGAAAGAAAGAATTAGATTTACAGAACTTAATAAGTTTTAAAATGTAATAACGACATGAGTTACTTGATATAGTGACATAAAAAATATGGGGAGGATTTTGGAAAACGGAAACTAAAAGCACAAAATCATCTTCAGTTGAGGGGTTTAGTCTTGCGAGTTACATAATGCCCTCACTGGTATCACATAAAAAGCATTCAGTACAGTCTATGAAGTGGGTGACATTAGGAAGGACATCCAGCCATAGAAACAATGCCAAAACAGACATTGAAGCTTGATGTAATTCTCTGGCTTGTCAGCACCTCTCAAACTGTCCAACTCATGCTAGGATGGAAAACTGACATTAACCCTTTAGCATTGTTTTGAATTAATCCAGCATTATCTTGTAGCTTTGAGATTTCGATTGTGTGACTATATGCTTTATTTTTAGACTAACTTTGTAGGGAAGGTGTGAGAAACTGGACCTGGTCAGTTGGAACATAAAACAGGAAGAATATTTTGGCAGGATATGGCTGGTTTAAATGCTAAAGGGGTTAAACAATAATGATGGGAGTGTGTGTGTGTGTGTGTGAGTGCGATCATGTCTTGACATCAGATCATAGTTGTAAAGGAGCATCACTGTTGGAGAAACAATGTTGTTTGTTTCTGGTTTTCTATGAAAAACGTGCTGGCCGTAGGGGAAATATTACCTTACTTGGAAACAGGCAACAACTGGCAACAGGGGGCATCCGGCCCTAGAAAACCAGCCTGGGCAAATTCTATCTGATCCGTGCAAGAATGGGAAAGTTGATATCAAATGATGATGATGGTGGTGGTGGTGGAGTTGGTTGTGGTGGTGAGGATGATGATGATTATGATGATGATGTCAATGATGATGATATGGATGATGATGGTAAATATAAGAATGATGATCATGATGATTATGAATAGGATGATAATAATAAAGACAACGATGAATATGACAATCATAAGGATGATGATGGTGATGGTGATGCTGTGATGGCATCAGTCACCTGGGATCGATCAGTTGGCATCGTAGTATCATCGCTCAGTATATTTGTATCAGTCAGATGTTATAACAGGTAAGACATCACCTGATTATGATGCAATAAATTAATTACTAACCCATGTAGAGTGAAGTTAGTCCACACTGTCATCATGTAATTACTCATTTCAATGTCATCCACTGAGTAGTCTTGGCGTGGGTAGATTCCAGTGATCTTACTGTAGCACCGCGAGAAGTAAGGGAAGCCGAACACGTACTGCAAGTCCTGACCATGAGCAACTCCTGCGACCAAAAAGGAATAGAGAAGTCAAATGGATTATCATTTCTCGATCATTATTATTTGCTTATATATTTAGAAATAATAATAATAATAATAATAATAAGAGCACTCAGAGAGTGCAAACCTCTGCCAAGGCAACACCAACATCCTCTCAACGATTAACCGGAGATGATTTTTTTGGCCTTGTTTTGGCTTAAAAAAAGAAAATTAAAATATAGAATCCATAGCAGTACTCACAACACTCTGCACTGCCAGGAACAGCCTACATCCTATGCAAGATGTTACTGATTCACTAATACAGCTCAAATAGAACAGGAATCACACTCAACACAGATCTTATACAATGAATACCTAATAGTGTGTGTGTGTGTGTGTGGAGTCCCCTGATGGACAGTTAATACAAGGGAGATAATCATTCCTTCATCGTAACACAACACTCAATAAAATAGCTAAAATCTCCTTCCACACAGAAGAACGAACACTAATATAACACAAGAAACAACAACTTCCAGAGACCCACTGGGACATTTAAAGAAATTAGTTTTCTTCGTATCTGTGGCCATTACAGCTTCCATACATCCTCCACATACGAGCATTACTTCCTCTGTTAATCTTCTAACAATTGCACTGTACCTCTTGTGTGTCCATAGATTGCAATGGGTACACCGAATGGAATTTTTGTCCAAGTCAAAGTACCTTAAGGACGTGGATTTCTGTTGAATAAATATTCAGCAGAAACATGTCAGAATGTGATATGAGGAAAATGCTTATTTATTAAATAAATTTTTAAAATGTGTAACAGTCGGTTCTTTAATAATTAAGTCTTGATAATATACTCTCTGTTCTTCATGAAATCCATGGAAGCAAACCTTGGATTTACCAATGGAAGGGAATACAGTCTAATTCATTGTCATCATCATTTAACATCCATTTTCCATGCTGGCATGGGTTGGACAGTTTGACAGGAGCTGATCAGCTTGAAAGGGCTGTTCAGGCTCCCTGTCTGTTTTGGCATGGTTTCTATAACTAGGTGCCCTTCCTAATGCCGACCACTTTACAGAGTGTACTGGGTGCTTTATATAGATCAGTCAAATTAGGGTCTAAGTGGAATAGAAAACAACAACAACAATAATATCTAAGTCTCTTTGCAATATGATGAGTAGAATAAGGTGTTCAGCTGGCAGAATCGTTAGCACACCAGGTAAAATGCTTAGCAGTATTTTGTCCATTGCTATGTTCCAAGTTCAAATTCCGTTGAAGTTGACTTTGCTTTTCATCCTTTTCGGGTCGATAAAATAAGTCCCAGGATGAACACTGGCGTTGATGCAATTGATTTACCTGCCGTCCCTGAGATTGCTGGCCTTGTGCCAAAATTTGAAACTAAAGCATGGAGTAGAATAAGCCTCACCTCTCCATGGTGGAAGATAATCGTAATGTGACTTGTATCTGAAGACATAGAAGTAGGTCGCGTTATATCTTGCATGGTATTTGACAACTTCATCGACACCAGACCCAAACATATAGTCCGACATCAGCTGAAAAATAAATAAATAAAAGATGGTGAAAGTTATTTTCAAGAGATGCACAGGTATGGAGTCAGAGGTAAAACAACCCCCCCCCCAAAAAAAAATATAAGACAATATTAATGACTTGTTAGGGACACCATATTTTGTTATGCAACCATAATATATTGGCACCTTGGGCAAGAATCTTCTACTATAGCTTTGGGCCAATCAAAGCCTTGTGAGTGGATTTGGTAGACAGAAACTGAAAGAAGCCCATCGTGTGTGTGTGTGTGTGTATGTATATATATATATATATATATATATATATATATATATATATATATATATATATATATATATATATATATATATATATATATATATATATAATAATACAAATAATATGTGAGTATATCCATATATACGTACATGTATGTACATACCTACATCTACATGTATATATAGATGCATATCTGGGTACAGGACGTAGCAAAAAAAACGTAGACAAAATGAGAAACAGAACATAAACAGAGCACGGAAAACACAAAGGCCACACAGAGAACAGTTCCCTCATCAGCTGCCACTGTTTTATCTGTTTGTTCAGTTTAACACTATTTGAGTGCCCTAAAAAGATTCCACTTTGTTGCAAGCTTTGGGCCAGGTCTGTATCTGAGAGAATCTCCCCCACCCCCCGCCTCCTGCCCTTCTTCCTCTGAATAACCTATTAAAAGTTAATAGACACTGAAAAAAAAAAAGGGTCTTTATCCTTTTCGTTACCATATTTTTTTTTAAAGGCATTGTCTTTCTTTCAATTAATTTCACAACAAAACCGCCCCTGCCCCCGCCAGCACCAGCACCACCATCAAAACTGTCTTCACTACCACCACCACCACCACCACAACAACCGCCACTGCCACAATTATTATTTCTGTAGGAAAAATATATGAATATATGGAACCTACTGCAATCGAACGGTTCCGAATACCAGTTATATTTTTGGGGTCTTCATAATAAGTGTATTCAAATTCCAGGCTCTCCAAGGACCTCTCTTGATTGGTTGCATTCCTCTCCACCACAAATTCGTAAATTAGGTTTTGAAACTCGGCCGGTTGTATTCCATCTTCAAGTCCAAAATAATTGGCTGAGAAAGAAGAAACGGAAGGAATGAAGAAAGGAAGGAATGAAGTAACAAGGGAAGAAAATAACAATAGAAGGAAAGGAAGGCAGGAAACGGGGGAGAGAAAGAAAACAAAATGTTGGAACTGTATACTTGCTGTCATAAATATACAGTATTGGTTCAGCAGATGGTAGCCCTCCTCCATACAAAAGCTTATTATTATTATTATTATTCATCATTTAACATCCACTTTCCATGCTAGCATGGGTTGGGCGGTTTGATCGATGGCTGGTGAGCCAGAAAGCTGCACCAGGCTCCAATCTAATCTGGCAAAGTTTCTACAGCTGGATGCCCTTCCTAACACCAACCACTCGAGGGTGTAGTGGGTGCTTTAACATGCTACCAGCACAGGAGCCAGTCAGGCGGTACTGGCATCGACCACGCTCAAATGGAGCTTTTTACATGCCACAAGCACAGGAGCCAGTCAGGCGACACTGGCAACAATCTCACTTGAATGGTGCTTTTAACATTCTATTGGCACGGGTGCCAGTCAGGTGGTACCGTTATTGGAAATGACAACGATTTATTATTATAAAGGTGTTATGTCTTGAGTTCAAATTCTGCCAAGGTCGACTTTGCCTTTCATCCTTTCAGGGTTGATAAAGTACCAGTCAAGTGCTGGGGTCAATGTAATGAATTGCCCCTTCCCCACAAAAAATCCAGGCCTTTTGCTTATAGAAGAAAGGATTATTATGTAATGCGACAGACAGATAAATAAGGGAGAAGAAATAGTGAGAGAGAAAGTGAATGAGAGAGAAAGTGAAAATGAAAGTAAAACTAGGAATCTCCTTACGTATGAAATATGCTCCTTCGTCTTCAACGATTCCTGCCAAAACTTTGATTCTTTGAAACCTTCTCTCTTCCCTCATTTCCTTGGGAGGTCTGGGAAGAATTGAGCGGATGTTGCCCTGCAGGGCACCATCAACCACAGGACCCCATGGATTGCCAACCTCTCCGGGCTGAAGAGAAATTACATAATAGACATGTCAATGCTGATGGTGGTGAAGATGGTGACAAAAAAAAAAAAACGAAGACAAGGTATTAGGTTAATGCTCAGGAAAAATTGAAGTGGAAATAAATATTATCTTATGATAATGATGATGGCAATCCTTGAAAATAATTATCAACAACAGGTATGCTGTCAGCGCTTATGATGAGGGGTGAGGGAGTAAAAAAAAAAGTTTCAAAGCCAATAAACGACCACATCCAAGAAATGCCTACCTTCATCTGAATCCAGGCAGAAGCATTAACGATCTCCATAGCTGAGCGTTGGCGGAGGCAGGTGATTAGACGGTAATTGTCATTGCTTGGACATCCTAGGTTCAATCCCAGGTTGTAGGCATAGTGGGACGCACTGCCTTCACTCTTCACGGCCCACACATTACGGTCGGAGCCACTCATCATAATAGCATAATCAAACAGTTCTGGAATGGTAAATATACAAAAACGGAACAATTAACAGACATCGAAAAATATAAAAATCTTTACTCTCCTCAAATCTTATGTCTCTCTATTGATTTATCTTTTGTTTCAGTCATTAGACGGTGCCCATGCTGGATCACTGCTTTGAAGGGTTTTAGTTCAACAAATCAACCCCACCCACGAATTACGATTTTTTTTTTTTGTTTTTTGAAGCCTGGTACTTATTCCATTGGCTCTCATTTACTGAACCACTGGGTTACAAGGACAAAAACAAACCAACACTGGTTGTCAAGCACATCATCATCATCATCATCATCGTTTAACGTCCGCTTTCCATGCTAGCATGGGTTGGACGATTTGACTGAGAACTGGTGAAACCGGATGGCAACACCAGGCTCCAATCTAATTTGGCAGAGTTTCTACAGCTGGATGCCCTTCCTAACGCCAACCACTCAGAGAGTGTAGTGGGTGCTTTTACGTGTCACCCGCACGAAAACGGCCACGCTCGAAATGGTGTCTTTTACGTGCCACCCGCACAAGCCAGTCCAGGGGCACTGGCAACAATCTCACTCGAAAATCCTACGGGAGCCAGTCAGGCGGTACTGGCAACGGCCACGCTCAAAATGGTGCATCTCATGTGCCACCCGCACAAGAGCCAGTCCAGGGGCACTGGCAACGATCTTACTTGGCTTGCCGGGTCTTCTCACGCACAGCACATTTCCAAAGGTCTCGGTCTGTAGTCATCGCCTCGGTGAGGCCCAATGTACGAAGGTCTTGCCTCACCACCTCAGCCCAGGTCTGCCTGGGCCTACCTCTTCCACGGGTTCCCTCAACTGTTAGGGTGTGGCACTTTTTCACGCAGCTATCCTCATCCATTCTCACCACATGTCCATACCAGCGCAATCGTCTCTCTTGCACACCACAACTGATGCTTCTAATGTTCAGCTTTTCTCTCAAGATACTTACACTCTGACGGGTATTCACATTAACATTACACATCCAACGGAGCATACTGGCTTCATTCCTTGTGAGCTTACATATGTCCTCAGCAGTTACAGCCCATGTTTCACTGCCATGTAGCATGGCTGTTCGTACGCATGCGTCATACAGTCTGCCTTTTACTCTGAGTGAGAGTCCCTTTGTTGCCAGCAGGGGTACAGACATATATATATGTATATACACATACGTACATACATATTACATACAAAAATAAGAGGAATGACCAACAAAAGTGAACTCCTATATGCTAGAAATAGATGCCGAATCATCTAACCACGAAAAAAAAATATATGTTCTCAGTAAAAATTCAGCGACACAACAGACTGTAAAAGGGCAAGACAAATGAAAAAATACTAAATAAAAAAACGATTAACCTACGTACCATGGTTTCACCTGTTAAAATTTACATAAGTAAATATCTGCAGGATCGTCAGCAAATTGCATTGCGAATCGACGGACTACGCTGACGATCCTGCAGATATTTACTTATGTAAATTTTAACAGGTGAAACCATGGTACGTGGGTTAATCGTTTTTTTATTTAGTATTTTTTCATTTGTCTTGCCCTTTTACAGTCTGTTGTGTCGCTGAATTTTTACTGAGAACATATATATTTTTTTTTTTCGTGGTTAGATGATTCGGCATCTATTTCTAGCATATAGGAGTCCACTTTTGCTGGTCATTCCTCTTATTTTTGTATGTAATATAATTTTAATCTTCGGATTTTTTTAATATGCTAGACCACTGGTTCTAATTGATTAATATCAATTTCTACCCTCATTAATAAATTATATATATATATATATATATATATATGTATATATATATATATATATATATATATATACATATATATATATACATATATATATATATATATATATATATACACACACACACATTCATATATCGTGGCACTCCGTCAGTTACAACGACAAGGGTCCCAGTTGATCTGATCAACGGAACATCCTACATGTGAAATTAACATGCAAGTGGCTGAGCACTCCACAGACATGTGTACCCTTAACGTAGTTCTCGGGGAGATTCAGCGTGACACAGAGTGTGACAAGGCTGTCCCCTTTGAGATACAGGTTCAACAGAAACGGGAAGAAAAAGTGAGAGAAAGTTGTGGTGAAAGAGTACAGCAGGGTTCGCTACCACCCCCCCTGCCAAAGCTTGTGGAACTTTAGGTGTTTTTGCTCAATAAATACTCACAACGCCCGATCGGGGAATCGAAACCTTGATCCTATGACTGCAAGTCTGCTGCCCTAACCACTGGGTCATTGCACTTCCACCATACATATATGTATCAAATGTATAATAAACATTACGAACCACATGTTTCTGCTAGCTTGCCACCTTAATAATAATAATAATAATAATAATACTAATAGTAATAATAATAATGTTTTACTTTGTGACTGAGGTGAGAGTAAATGTATTCCCACGCTTGCAGCGCCTGCATCATGACCAGCTATGGTGATCTTGTTCGGGTCACCTTGGAAGTTCCTGATGTTATTCTTGATGAAAAGCAGTGCACGCACCTGGTCCCACATTCCATAGTTCCCAGGTGCCAATTGGTCTTCGGTACTCAAGAAACCTGAAATACAAAAAAAAAAAAAAATTTTTTTTAAAAACACAAAAAAAAACAATAACATGACTTGTTGACATCGTTAGAGTTTAGCAAATTCAAGAACGTGAAATAATTCTTTGTTTGGAACGGTGAATTCCTCATCAGATAAAGCTATAGATAATTGCATGTGACATATTGGATTAAAAAGCCCTGGATTGGATTGCCTATTCTCAGTGCTCTGCCGGACGAAGACCTCAGCATGTTCTCTCCACCAACCACAGTCTGATGTGGAGGCCATGAATTTGAGCCTGATATCATACTGGTTTGATGAGTCCACTCTGTCACACTGGCTCAACATGGCTTGGCAGGGGGGGATGCAGTTTTTCTACTCATACCAAAGCCTGACCTCAGGATGGATTGCCTATATTCAATCCACTGCAGGACAAAGGCTTCAGCACATTCTCATCACCAACCGCGGTCTGATGTAGAGGCCATGAATTTAAGCCTGAGATCATGCTGGCTTGTTGAGCCTACTCCTCAATTTGGTTTGGATGAGATGACAGAATCCAACAGGTCTGAGTACAACATCACACTCCAATGCCTATTCTGGCATGGCTCCTATAGCTAGATACTCTTCCTAACCCCAATCACTCTTACAGCAGGTGCATTTTCTGAAGCACCAGCACTAGTGAGGTTACTGGGCAACGTCTAAGACTAAGATCCGCTTAAACTGAGTGGGAGTACAGTGGGGAGGAAGACAGCTTTGTTATGGGATGGAGGGTTAAAGTGAGAGAAGGAACCAGAACAGATTTCTTGCAGTAGAGGGGCTACACAGCACTTCACATTATAGGAGAAAGGCTGGGAATGGGTACCCTTCTGCTGGTACCTTTTAGCCACTTGTATATCAGAGACTCAGAAACTGGTTGTCATGGTAGCGGTGAATGGTCAATGCTCTCACAACGATTCATTCAGAGTTATTTCCCTTAGCATTAAAATGCTAAAATCAGTCTGGCGGTCGTTTTTATTCCTCTTCGACCAGATCCAGATAGAACATCTCTTCTCTGTCTCTGATATTGCCTTTAGGACTTTGGTCCTATTCTTCCCAGAGATTGGGAGTTGTTTCATTAGATCGTAAACAGATTTTCCTACAAAATCTCTGGCTCCAGACCATACTGCACTGTACAAAGCCATGCACAACGCACTGACTACACCAAAACACTCTACAATACCATTCGATACCCCAACACCAGGGCTTCTCAACCACTTTTTTTTTTTAACCTAAGAACCCCTCCGGTTATTATTTTATTCTGGTGGACCCCACCCCCATAGCCATTTAAAAATTAGTTTATTCAAACTTCTTTCAAAATTCTTATTTTGCTATTCACACATTAACTTTTGTAGGATGAATTGTAAAACATTAGAAAAAGAAACCCAGTTGTTTCTTGCAATACATACCAATACATACATCTAAAGCAGGGGTTCTCAACTATTATCTGTCTATGGACCCCTTTGGTTACTATTCTATTCCGGTGAACCCCCATAGCCATTTGATATTTAAAAACTAGTTTCATAGAGATGTCTTTCAAAATCCATTTTGTTTGTCACCCATTAATTTGTGTAGGTTGAACTCTGTAAAATGTTAGAGAAAGAAACCCAGCTGTTTCTTTGCAATACATACCAATACAAGATACATCTAAAGCAAAAGGTTTTTCAGGAGCCCTTATTGTGGATCCCCAATTTTATTATTGTTTTATGGATCCCCAAAACTCTTATATAGACCCTCAGGGGCCATATGAACCCTGGTTGAGAACCACTGCCCTACACCATTATGCCACATCACTCCTCCACCTGATCCTCAAAGAAGCCTCTATGAGGTCAGTCAACCTGCTAGAAATAGCAACTAAATCTCCCTCAAACCACACCTGACTTTTTAAAAGAACCACTGCCCTACACCATTATGCCACATCACTCCTCCACCTGATCCTCAAAGAAGCCTCTACGAGGTCAGTCAACCTGCTAGAAATAGCAACTAATTCTCCCTCAAACCACACCTGACTTTTTAAAAGAACCACTGCCCTACACCATTATGCCACATCACTCCTCCACCTGATCCTCAAAGAAGCCTCTATGAGGTCAGTCAACCTGCTAGAAATAGCAACTAAATCTCCCTCAAACCTCACCTGACTTTTTAAAAGAACCACTGCCCTACACTATTATGCCACATCACTCCTCCACCTGATCCTCAAAGAAGCCTCTATGAGGTCAGTCAACCTGCTAGAAATAGCAACTAATTCTCCCTCAAACCACACCTGACTTTTTAAAAAAAAGACCAAGGATGCACATTGAACAGTGCAGTCTTGAGTTCCCTCCAAACAGAAAAATAAATAACTGGACTGTCACATATGGAATACCTTTGACCATAAGTCCACTCAATAAAGTTTAACCCGGGGTTAAACAACAACAACAATCGCATCACCACCCACACTGCATCCCCATTGTAACCCCCTGTGAAGTACTTACCAAGGGCATTCAGTCGATAGTTCATTGTGATGACAACAACGTTGCGTTCAGCCAAGAACAAACCAGGGTATTGCTGAGATGTCCCCATGACAAATCCCCCACCGTGAATGAACACAAGGACAGGGTAGAGGGGCCTGTTGATTTGGCCCCAGCCATCTTGATGTATGGTACCTTGTTGTGATGAAGCCTAAAGAAAAGAAATAATAATAATAATAATCCTTTCTACTAAAGACACAAGCCTGAAATTTGAGGGTGGGGGGACTAGTTGATTACATCAACTCCAGTGTTTATCGACCCCCAAAAAGATGAAAGGCAAGGTTGATCTCGGCAGAATTTGAACTCAGAACGTAGAGATAGATGAAATGACGTTAAGCATTTCGCTCAATGAGCTAATGATTCTGTCAGCTCACCGCACATCAGGTGTCCACATGATCGCACAGCAACGCGAGATGAAGTGTTTTTTTGCTCAAGAACACAACACACCATCCGGTCTAGGGATTGAAACCACAATCTCATGATTGTGAGTGCAATACCCTAACCACTAGGTCATGCATCCTATTATTATTAAATACTGCTAAGCATTCCGAGGGCTAACGGTTCTGCCAGCTCACCTTCTTAATAATAATAATCCTTTCTACTATAAGCACAAAACCTGAAATTTTGGGAGAAGGGATTAGTGAAGTACATTGCCCCCAGTGTTTTACTGGTACTTAACTTATCGACCCTGGAAGGATGCGGCAGAATTTGAACTCAGAACGTGAAGGCAGATGAAATGCTAAGCAGTTTGCTCAGTGTGCTAACAATTCTGCCAGCTCACCACCACCACCACCAACAACTCCTCCTCCTACTACTACTACTACTACTAATAATAATAATAATAATAATAATAATAATGTTTTCTTTATTATCCACAAAAGCTCACAAAAAGGATTGAGGATGGCAATGGATGATACCGTGTAGGATTACACAAATAAAAAATACATGTAAACAAGAGAAATAACAAAAACAAGAATTTCAAATAAGGAAAATTTCCCCCCAAAATCAGGAAACCCCAGAAAACCATGGTCATCTGACAGCTAAGATAAGCACCTTAGTGGTCAGAGTGTCCTTCTCCAATCTATAGGCCCATTCACCTGGGCCATGCCAACCCCTCTCGTCTACATTTCAATGTAAATGCAAAGAAGACAAACTTACATTTGGAGTAAAAATATTCAAATAAAGGCAGTCTTCATCCATCTCGTGAAAGTTGGGGATAGTTTCACGGGCATACCATGGAGCCTGTGGACAGGCAGGGCGGTATTTCGTAGCATCCCACACACCGTCCCATTCTGGTTCGTCAGGAATCTGTTCCGGAGAGAAAATATGAAAAAAGGACATTTAACAAAAAAAAAAAAAAAAGCCAGGACAAAGCAAAACTAAGAAAGAGGTAAGGGGTAAGAAACAGGGAGTTAACAAAAAAAAAAAACATATGATGGGGGTCAGAAGACAAACAGAGTAAAGTAGGGGTTTAGTGAAGCAAGATGATATTCGGGGGTCAAAGACAAACAACGATAGCTGTTTAGTATTCAGATTACTCTGCCAAATGGTATGCTTGTTTACCTGGCCAGTTTCAACATGAAACATGTAGAAAACTTGAAACCGGATACGACTGGTTTAAATACTAAAGAATTGAATAACGGTCTAAGTGCAGATACACAACATACTAAAGGAATCAGAAAAAACAAGCTGTTTACCCCATCATGTGACAGACCAGCCAAGCGTGCCAATTTTGTGTCTATCCACTATAGCCCTACCATCAGCTATTTAAAGAAACCTTTCCTGCTATTTCTATAGTGAGGTGCGTTTGCACGATCGAGTTTTGGATCTTCGACAGAGAACCCGTTTATTTCCGCAGTCAACCTCGGCTATCCTTGACGCGTACATTATTTGTTCCTGTCCTCCAGCAGAAGTTAGATCTCGTATTTGTTTTTCTTGTTCTATCCAGCATAGCATCACCATTATGTACGAACTGCATGTCAAACCATTGTGTATGTATTCTGACCGTGCATTCAAGATGTATCTTTACAGCTTTGCCGTTGTAACATTTTCGGTTTGAATAAACCATTGCACTTATTCTTGGTTTCCCTTTCTTCCTTTATCTATTACTCGCAGCCTAACTCAAACCAGTATTATCCATCAGTTCAACCAGCACCGTTAAAATGTCTTTAAAAAACAAGGAAAACGATATTACCAAATTTATTTTTAAAATAGCTAAACAACTTGTGTTGGTTTGTTTATGTCCTAGTAACTTAGCGGTTCGGCAAAACGATCCGACAGAATAAATGCCAGGCTTTAACAAAAGTACTGGGATCGATTAATTCGAATAAACCCTTAGAGGCAGGTGCCCCAGCATGGCCGCAGTTCAATGACTTAAAGACGTAAAATATAGAAAATGAAACCCCCCCCCCCAAAAAAAAAACAGCTTTTCAAATTCGTCCCAATATTTGTGGTTTTTACACTTTTTTTGTTTTGTTTTGTTTTTTTGTTTACAAAAATTATTTTGGGATCCCATGTTTAAAAAATGTGAAGATTACAATTCTGGGGACAGAAAAGGCTTGTTTCGAAATGTCAATGCCGATCGCTTTTGATATTCTTCCACTCTGTGATCATAAACAGAAAAAAACACCCAAATAATAATGTTTATAAAACTCCATAGAAACGGGCCGGAATTCACCTCCAATGTCTCCGAAAATCCTAAAGTTATTTGTTATTTTAATAATTAAATCAGCTTAATTACTCTTAGTAATCAAAGGCTCCTTCATGGGATCATAAATTATCATTTATACATGAATGAAATCGGTGAAGGTCCACAAACTTCTTAAATATATTGTTTTATGTCTATAAAATCTACCGTAAAACAGTAATAGAGATACAAACAGTTAAACCTCACCAAAATGGTGTTTTTCTCTTCCAACTTTTTTTTTTTTTCAATAATAATTTTTGATTTGTACGGACTCCTCATCACTTTTCATTTATCTATCTACACACACACACACACACATGTATATATATATATATATATATATATATATATATATATATATATATATATATATATATATATATACAGGGGGAAAAAAAGAAGTTGAAAATGCAGAGAATAGTTAAAATATTTATTATATTTAAAATATATAAAATTTATTTAAAATACAATATAAAAATGTTATATTATAAAATAATAATAAAAATATTTTAACTATTTTCAGTGCATTTTCAACTTATATATATATATATATAAATATATATATAAACTTGTACCCAGTTATGTATCTATATGTACATGTGGATGAACGTATATACATACATGTATGTGCATATACTCATATTGTTTATATATATATATATATATATATATATATATATATACTTGTTCATATGATGATATCTCCACAATGTGTTGATGAGATAAACATGTAATCGCTACCAATATAGCAAGAGATTTCTCCCCAAAGGTCTAAAGTAGACTCCTTATGGATCGATCTCCTTGGTTATATATCAAAAATTTAAACATATATACATATATAATTGAAAACCAAGAGGGTGGAGATTTATACAGATCCAAAACTACAGCATATAAACTACTACACACACATATATATATATATATATGTATATATATATATATATATATATATGTATATATATATGTATATATATATATATATATATATATATATATATATATATATATATATATATATATATATATATATATATATATATATATGTATATATATATAAATCTGAATAAACATATGAATAAAAATCTGTAAATATACAACCATCCAGACATCTGAGTACCTGATTATTATTTTTTCTAATATATATATATATATATACGCGGTGGTGCACCAGCATGACCGCAGCCACTTGGCTGAAACACATAAATAAATAAATAAATATATATATATAGTATTATATCATTATCTTATATATTTTACCTTGAAGCGAAATTCTTTGTGGTCCTTGTCGGTAGGTCTTTTGGCATAAGGAATGCCAAGAAAGACATTCACTCTTCTGTCTCTAAGAAGCGTGTTATGAACTGGTATGGAAAAACCTTCAACCGTTCCGTAAGTAGTGTGGGTCATGACGTGACGCTTCTCCAACTCACTTCGACCATAAGGTTCTCTGCATTTCACAAGTTCAGCCCAACAAATCAATGGACACCAAGAGATGACGAGAATATGTAAGAGGATCCAGTCAAGAATCATAGGCCATCTTTTCTGGCCCATTTTCTCGTTCTCTGATCGCAGATTAGACGTTGTCAGTTTGGGAGTGTCTTTTTCTTTCCTGTATAAAGTTTGAATGGTGTTGACTGAAATGAATTAAAAATGAAAGGTAATGGCAATAACTATGATGGGGAATGGGGTCGGGAGACAACTTGTTGATGTTGTTGGTGTCCGATTCCGGTTGTTCGGTTTAGTTTAAAAGTTGACAAGTTACAGGTGAAACACTCCAACTGAACTCGCGACGCCATTGACAGGTAAGTCAGTTGGTCACGTGATCTACCCTTCTTTCTCTTTTCTCCAACCACCACTTTCCACAGGTGGCAGGTTTGTACAGGCGGTCATTCCAGCCTCTAAAAATAGCAGCTAAACCCCACTCAAATCACAACGACCGTCTTAAATAAGGATACGGTAGATTGTACAGTCCAAAATAATTTCCTGGAAAACTGGACGGGTACAGCTGGAATATCATTGACCATAGATCTTCTCGATCTAGTTCACCAAAGTTAAGCAATAATTGTATTTTATCTGCCAATATCGGTCGCAATGAGACAGACCCCACTGCCAGCACACTTAAATCATTAAGAGTTATTTCTGATTTTTGGAACAAGGTCAGTAATTTTAGGGGAAGGGATCAAATTGATTACATTGACCCTTGTGCTTAACCTTTCTGCTTGACTGGTGCCTTGTCTGACCAGCCCTGAAATAAACGAAAGACAATGTTGACTTCAGCAAGATTTGAACTCTGACTGTAAAGAGCCAAAAGAAATACTGCTAAGCATTTTGTCAGACAGGCTAATGATTCTGTTAGTTCACTTCCAGACCATTAATAATTCTTTCTACCATAGGGACCAGGCCTGAAATTTGGTCGCAGAGGTTAGCTACCCTGCTGATGTGAGTATCTCTTTGAAAATCAATGAGAAAGTGGATAACTACGAACAGCTTCTTTGAAACCACCAGCTTCTATGTCTAAATAATTCATATTTATACCAATAGTAATTATGAGTATCACAGATATTTTTGCACGAGAGTAAATGACAAAGTATATCAAGTTAAGGAGATAAATAACAGATAGTTTGTGATGTAGAAAAATTCTGACCACCCACCAGGTGACTAAAAGTGGACTGACACATTGCTATAAAATAAAGAACTGTGAGCAATTGGGGAAGCAGTTCACTGTGAGCCGTTGGTAAAGTGTGCTTAACCTTGTGTAACAGCATTGTGTCATGTGAGTATTTTCTTACCCCATACTTTGTTAAATCATTTATCCAACACCAGGATATAACAGTTTGGGAATTTCTGTTAGTAGCATCCTATATATGGAGGCGAATTACTGGGTGTTCAGGCTAAATTTGATACTTGAAGGTAAAGGAAACACAATATCCCATCCAAGAACAAAAGTTGTTAGCATCCTTTCGTCTCGGGAGACAATGGAGTTGTGCATAAAATCCAGTTTTGCGCAGGCCTGGGCTAGATGTAAGAAAATCCTGGGTAGCCCAATCGTCAGGATTCCTCTCTCGACCTTGCTGACGTAGTCCAAAGGAGTGCAGAGCATTACGTTTGGCACCAGCTTGGTTGCAGGAGCTGCCGGAAGAGTGTTGAGTCTAAAATAAAATAAAGTAGCAATCAAGTATTTGTCGATTTATTACAATGATTATATTCTTTATATTATAAAAGATCTCTTTTCTCCGTAGGATTTCATGAAGGAAGTACCAGAAGATTCTATCGCCACGACCCTTCCGTGAAAAGAGGGCGGCGAAAATGGATAGTTGGATGGATATTATAAAAGAGCTTATTTTCGAGAAAACAGTAATAATGTTATGTCATTTCTGATTTAGGCGCAAGTCCTGAAGTTTTGAAGGAAGGAATTAGCCGATACAATGAATTCCAGTACTTGTCTGGTACTTTTATTACTATTAATATTATTATTATTATCCCCAAAGGGACGAAACACTGAAATGCATCCGCGCGGAATTTGAACTCACAATGTAATGTTTCTGTAATAACAATTGGATAGATAGATGGATGGATGGAGATAGATAGATAGATAGAAAAACTAATAGATAGATAGATAGATAGACGAACAAATAGATAGATGTTCTCATTTCGAATGTATAATAATATGGCTATCTTTCGTTTATATTTCAAATTTTATTCTCTGTAAAATAACTTAGAAGCATCGCTTTTCTACCCGAATTAAATTTAGGACAGTAAAAGCGGAATATACCAAGGCGTCGTGTGTTTATGTTCGCTAACACAGAGAAGCATGCTTTTATTGGTGAGAGAGTTCAGGAGAGTGTTTATGTTTTGTTATTACCTCCCTTGGTGTCGAACTCTCGAGTGCACCGTGCCATGTCTACTTGGAGGCTGCTTCTTCCTTGACGCTCAATAATGTCTGTTGAGTGGAACAGTTTCGACTTTCTTCAGTATTTGAAGATGAAAAGGATTAAAAATGAACAAATTCAAATGTCGATGAGCAATTATTTAAAGAGACGACAGTATCCGGTAAGTAAGAAATACTTGGTTATCTATGTGTATATGACTATGTGTATATATATATATATATATGTGTGTGTGTGTTGACAAATCGCTGTCTGATGATATACCTATGCATGTTGTATTTAAAACAAATGTGTGTGTGTGTGTGTATATATATATATATATATATATATATATATATATATATATATATGATTGTGTATGTAAGTGTATACCCAGATATGTAATACATACGTATATATATAACATTTATAAATATGCCTATTTCTGTGTGTGTGTATATATATATATATATACAAACGTGTAATATATATGAAACAAACTTGTGTGTGTGTGTGTATATATATATATATACATACACAAGTACATATGTACGCACACGGACATATATATACACACAAACACACACAAAAGCATATACAAAAAAATATATATATTCATATACAAATGTGTGTGTGTGTGTGTATATGTATATATAGAGAGATTCATATACATGTATATATATATATATACAATACACACATATATTTATATATATATATATATATATATACACATGTATATATACACAGATATATAAATATACACAGATATATTCATATATATATATATATATATATATACATATTTATATGCACATATAGCTTCACACATATATGCATATATGTATATATATATATACACATTCATATATGTGTGTGTGTATATATATATATATATATATATATATATATATATATATTCACACACACATTAATGTTATAATTTTTATAAATATTAATTTTCTTATATGTATTTATATATATATATACACACATATACTGATATATATATATTTTTTCAAATATATATTAGGTATTCAACATTTTTACACTTTCATGATTCCATTTACAATTGAACAAACATACTTAATTAAACTCACATCATTTTTTTTCTAATCACTAATTTAATTTATTAACCACTCTGAGAGTATAATGAGTGCCTTAACATGCCACCAGCATGGGTACCAACTTATGTGACACCAATATCTGCCACAACTATTGATTTTGCTCAGCTTGATTTGGTCTTCTTCTCAACCATAACATAATGCCAAAGGTCTTGGGAAAGACTTCAGCCATTTTGCCTCCGTGAGGCCCAACGCTTGAAAGGAACTCACCCTCCATGAAGCCCAACGCTCAGAAAGTGTTCTTTACATGCTACAAGCACAGGTGCCCTTGGCTTAATTGGTCCTGTCAAGCACATTGCCAAATGTCTCTCGGTCACTAGTCATTGATTCTGTGAGGCTTATAGTTCGAAGATCATGCTTCACCACCTCGTTTCATGTCTTCCTAGGTCTACCTTTACCACAGGTTCCCTACACAGAGATTGGTACTTCTTTACACAGCTGTCTTCATCCAAACGCATCACATGACCATACCAGCACAGTCGTCTCTCTTGCACACCACATCTGATTCCTCTTATGCCCAACTTATCTCTCAAGATGCTTACACTCTGCCAAACATGTACACTGACATTGCACATCCAGCAAAGCATACTGGCTTCATTTCTCTCAAGCCTACGCATGTCCTTGGCTGTCATAGCCCATGTTTCACTACCATGTAGCACAGCTGTTCATACACAGGCATCATACAATCTGCCTTTCACTCTGAGAAAGAGGCCCTTTGTTGCCAGTAAGGGTAGGAATTCTCTGAACTTTGCCCTTCCTAATCTTATTCTCCCAACTATGTTCTCAGAGCATCCATCTCCACTACTAACTTGGTCACCTAGATAACGGAAGCTATCTACTACCTCTAGCTTGCTCCCCTGGCAGTTGATGGAGTCTACTTTCTGCCCATTTTTAGCGTTTATTGTACCTGTGCATCTTCTGCATTCAAAAGCTAGTTTCCCCTGTTAACCTTCCCCTAATATTGCTGCATCTGTTATGTGTCCAAAGCATACACTGGGTGCATCTTATGGAGTTTCTATCTATTCCTTTTCTACAGATTGAGCAGGGCCATCTAACTGAAGGGATTGTATTTGTCTTCTTTCCTACTTATTAAGATTTTGGTTTTTGCTAGGTTACCTCTAAGGCCCTTTGATTCTAGACCGTGCTTCCATATCTGGAATTTATTCTCTAGTTCAGATAGTGATGCAGCTATAAGAGCAAGGTCATCAGCATAGAGGAACTCCCAGGGGCAACCTATGATGAACAAGAGGGGGCTGTGCATCGATCCTTAGTGAGCCCCTACTTGTACCCTGAATTCTTCACTGTACTCATTGCCAACCCTCACCTTACTGGTAACATCCCTGTACATAGCTTGTACAGCTCTCACCAACCACTCATATGTCCCTAGTTTCTGCATTGACCACCAGATAAGAGATCAGGGGACCCTGTCAAAGGCCTTTTCCAAATCAACACTGACCAAGTACAGGGTTTATCTTTGGCTATGTATTTCTCCTGCTGCTGCTTCACCAGAAATATAGCATCAGTGGTGTTTCTCCCTGGCACAAAACCAAATTGCATCTCATCTAGGCTAACTCACTTTCTAATTAGTTGGGCTATGACTCTCTCTCTGTAACTTTCATCTCCTGATCCAACAATTTGTTACCTCTGTAATTATTTTTATCAAAGGCATCACCTTTACCTTTGTAGCAGTTGACTATGATGCTGCTGGGTGACTAGACCATAACCCACACCACCAGATATTTTAAGCATCTTTAAGGGCTTTTCCTGTCTTCATATCCTTAATTGCTTTATCTACCAGGGAACTGTCAATTTGGGCAGCTGGTCTCTCAGTTGGGTCAACTTTTAGCAGACTCTCCTCTTCCCACTCATTCTCCATGTTCAGTAGTCTTTCGTAATGGCATTTCCAAGTCTGTTTCTTTGCAGAATCATTAAATGCAAGTGCACCATCATCCATGCAGACACATTTCTCTCCTATGACATCACAATTTTCTCTCACACACTGTCTTGCACTCCAAAGCACTTCAGTTCTTTGGTCCTCGCGTTGCTGAACATAGGCAAACTTATTCTTTTCTGCTTCTCCTTTGGTTAGATATACTTGTCTCTAAGCATCCCTTTTGGCAATCTGATACAGTACCCTGCTACACCCATTTTTCCAGGCATGTTTCTTAGCAATAATGGCCCTCTCTACTGCATCGTTCCACCAACCATCATGTTACCCTCGCTTTGGTTAGGACTTTGCACCAGCCACAGAGAGTGTAGTGGGTGCTTTTACATGCCACCGGCACGAAGGCCAGTCAGGCGGTACTGGCAACGGCCACGCTCAAAATGGTGTATTTTACGTGCCACCTGCACAGGAGCCAGTCCAGCGGCACTGGCAATGATCTCACTCAAATGAATTTACATGTGCCACCGGCACAAGTGCCAGGTAGGTGATGCTGGGCACAGGTGCCATGTAATATATATATATAGGTACAGGTATATATATATGTATATATATATATATATATATATATATATATATATATATATATAGGTACAGGTATATATATATATATATAAAGATGAGAATGTCTGGCTGTGTGAATCCCTAAAACTTGAGAACTACACAACCAATTTCATTCAAATTTGACACATGCCTTACTTGGGGTCCGTGTAGTGTGATGGGCCAAAAAAATTATAAACTTCTTGCAGATACATATATACATGCATATATATATATATATATATATATATATATATATATACACCCATACATACACACACACACATACATACATAGGTGCAATTATGGCAGTGTGGTAAGAAACTTTGTTCCAAAATACATGGTAGTGGGTTCAGTCCCACTGTGTGGTGACTTGGCATGTGCCTTCTGCTATTGCCTCAGACCAACCAAAGCCTTGTGAGTGGATTTTGTAGACAGAAACTGAAAGAAATCAATCGTGTATATATATATATAAATATATAGCTCGAAACGTAGCTCGAAACGTTAAAGACTTTCCGTATTCCCGAGTGTCATACTAATACATCCTTTTGTTGTTTACACCACCTGTCCTCGTCTGTTGTTGTTTTTTCGTACATTCTCCCATATATATATCATCATCATCATCATCATGAGATGCACCATTTTGAGCGTGGCCGTTGCCAGTACCGCCTGACTGGATCCCGTAGGATTTTCGAGCGAGATCGTTGCCAGTGCCCCTGGACTGGCTTGTGCGGGTGGCACATAAAAGACACCATTTCGAGCGTAGCCGTTTTCGTGCGGGTGACACGTAAAAGCACCCACTACACTCTCTGAGTGGTCGGCGTTAGGAAGGGCATCCAGCTGTAGAAACTCTGCCAAATTAGATTGGAGCCTGGTGTTGCCATCCGGTTTCACCAGTCCTCAGTCAAATCGTCCAACCCATGCTAGCATGGAAAGCGGACGTTAAACGATGATGATGATGATGATGATATATATATATATATATATATATATATATATGTATGTATATATGTAAGTGTATGTGTGTGTCTTTGTCTCTCTGTTTCTCCTTCATCACTGCTTCACAACTGCTCTTCATTTATTTACATCCCCATAACTTACTGGTTTGACAAGAAGAAACTGATAGAATAAGTACCAGGCTTCATCATCATCATTGTTTAACGTCCGCTTTCCATGCCAGCATGGGTTGGACGATTTGACTGGGGACTGGCGAACCAGATGGCAACACCAGGCTCCAATCTAAATTTGGCAGAGTTTCTACATCTGGATGCCCTTCCTAACGCCAACCACTCAGAGAGTGTAGCCAACCACTCAATCAAGATAAAAAAAAAAAAAAAAAGCACTAGACAGTGTCTCATATGCTTAGTAGTATTTTGTCTGTCTTTACGTTCTGAGTTCAAATTCTGCCAAGATCGACTTTACCTTTCGTCCTTTCGGGGTCGATAAATTAAGTACCAGTTGCGTACTGGGGTTGATCTAATTGACTGCCCGCTTCCCCAAAAATTTCGGGCTTTGTGCCTAGAGTAAAAAAGGATATTTCAGTCCAACTTTGAATAGGGAGAGAAAGTCCCAAAGTTAAACTGATGTTTCTGGTTTTCATTTTCAGGAGAGCTCCATTCCAGGCAAGAGGAATCACCAATACATCCAAGAACCCTCTGAATTGGTGTCCCAGAATAATGTCCACCATCTCTCGACAATAAACAACGTGCTAGCCTACAGTAGCATCACAGGAGATGCAACAGCATGTGACCATCAGTTCTCGCAGTAAGTGCAAACGGCTGTTTTGCCTTCGTTCTTTTTCTTTCATTCTTACCACTCGGGGATGGCTGTGAGGTACAACCACATGGTCATGGGTTCAGTTTCTTCCATTCTTTTACATTTCTTCACTTCCACTGTCGTCGGTGACTTTCTTCTCTCTCTTTTCCTGGGGTTTACCTCCGCCAAATTCTCATCATATTCTGTTCTCTGCTTCTGCTTTTTTTCCACCATTATATCTTCCTGAACACTCTCTGTAAATCTCCCTCTTTTTCACTATATCTCTTTCACTCTTGCTCTCATTCTTTCTCCCTTTCTCTCCCCACTAGATCAATGTCTAGGTCTATTTTTCTATCTATATAAATCTCTCTCTCCCTCCTTCTCTCTCTGACTGTCTATCTCTCTTTATTGCTCTATCTCTTTCGCTATATCCATCTCTCTTACTCCTGCCCTCACTTTCATTCTCTCTCTCATTCTCCACTCATTTATCACTTAGATCAATGTCTATATATACATTTATATACCCACACACATACACATATATATATGTTTATTTATACATTTTCAGATTGAAACAGTTTATCTGTGATGCAGTAGAACCGTACCGAACAGAGCTACACATCCTGCTCTTCCCAATATTTGTACATGTCTACCTAGAGATGCTCTACAATGGTCACAAAAGTCCAGGTCAGAAGTCTTAAAACATTTTCTCTTGCCTTCTTTCTTCAACTCACATCTTCTCCACTTCCTCCCCCTCCACCCCCTTTCTCTCTCTCTCCCAAAGAAAATAACTCACCCCAAACAATTTATAACTCATTTCTGCCATATATGCTCGGGTGTGGTTTTATGGTTAAGAAGTTTGCTTCCCAACCACATGGTTCCGGGTTCAGTCTTGGCCCATCACAAAATGGTTAATGAGGTGTTGTGTACCTGTTTCTCGTTTTCTAATTAGTTCCCATCTTTACATTTCTGTTTCCATGGCTTTGTTTTTGCAGCTCACAAATTCCATGCCCGTCACGTGACTTTCTTCCGTGAAGATCCCGAGAATCAAGACATCTTGGATACTTTGGTTAAACTGAACAACCGAGAAGATGTTCTCACATGCAAGTTGGTTGCAGAGTTCAGGTAAGTTTTTATATCATTTTTTTTTTTTGTGATTTTCAATCTCTGGTTACTTCTATTTTGTATTTATTTACTTTTTTTTGTTTTGTTTTCTTGTGGAAAGTGCCATTTCTTGTCTGTCTACCAGAGTTAACCTCCTTTACCATTTAATCTGGCCCAAATAATCTATTTGTTTTCTGTTCAAACTGGTCAGATCCTGCCTCTCACACCTACCCTTAAATGGGTGACCGACTGGCAAACTGAAAGGTAGTTTTGACTTTAAGAGTTCCTTATAGCATGAGTCATTTATGTGTAGTAATGCCCTTAATATAATGAATGTATTTAAAAGGAAATAAATTAATTATATATTTTGTGTAAATTTTTCCCTTAACTGGTTTTTCATGCTGACTACTTGATAAATTCTTATATAGATTTTATCCTAATATTTAATTTTATGTGTGTGTGTGTGTGTGTGTGTGTGTAGTAAGAAGCTTGCTTCTCAACCACATGGTTTCGGGTTCAGTCCCACTATGTAGCACCTTGGGCAAGTGTCTTTTACTATATCCTCGGGCTGACCAAAGCCTTGTGAGTGGATTTGGGAGATAGAAACTGAAAGAAGCCCGTTTTATATTTGTGTGTTTTGTCTGTGTTTGTCCCTGCCACCATTGTTTGACAAACAATGCCGATGTTGCCATAACTTAGTGGTTCAGCAAAAGAGACCAATAGAATAAGTATTAAGCTTACAGAGAATAAGTCCTGGTGTTGATTTCTTCCACTAAAAACCCTTTGAGGTGGTACTCCATCATGGCCATAGTCAAAAGACTGAAACAAGTAAAAGAATACACACTCACACATACAGGGTAGGCCAAAAGTCACACACAAAATAAGTTCAATTCACTCTGGAATTGTCAAAGACATGCTTCAATTTTCCTAAAATTGAATTAAGCCTTTTGTAACCAACCCAGCTGAAACCAGTTCTGGCTTTGAATACAAATGTCTTGTTTCCATAAGATTTGAATTAAAATCTTCCACCAAACCTTAGTCACAATTTATGTTCCTAACACCAGCTTAATGATAATTAAGTTATTTTACTAAATTCTTTGTGATATTTAAAGTAATTGAAAGAAACACAGAGCATCTCAAAATAAATACAGTAACGAAAGGGTTAAACAAATAAAATAAAGATGAATGTACTCGTACAAGATGAACAAAATGAATAATTGTAATAATAACACAATATAAATAAAATGTCATATGTTTTGCTGTATGATTTTCAGCCCACCCTGTATATATGGATATATTGTGTTGTGCCTTGAAACTAAAGTATAAATATTTTTACATGGGTTTTTTTCTTCACAGGGATCACAAATACTCGTTAGCCTTCACTCAGGACACATTTGATTATTTGGTCCGGTTTTTAAAGGTAAGCAAAAGAAAAATAGAACAAAAAAAAAAGAAACTAAAGCAAGTTCCACTTTCTTTTTATTCGTTAAGAAAAATATTCTCTGGCTGCAAATCTAATATTGACTGAAACAAGTAAAAGGCAAACGCTTGCAAAAAATTGCTAATTCAGTATGGAATAAGGAAAAATGAATTCTAAAATTCCAGACAGGGTCCTTAACTTCCTCTCTTTTCTAATGAAAGACCCCAGCTGATTCATAACAATTCGCTCCATGTCAAACAAGCTTAATTGGTTTTGCAAATTTTAACAGATTTTCGCTTCCTGACAAGAATCTTGTTTCTAGTTTTCTTCACCTCTAGTTGTTTTATTTTTTTATTCTATATTGGTACGGTTGGTTATTTATTTCCATTTCCATGTAAACTGTTAGCGCTTAAGTATTTTACGTAGTTCTTACATGCCAGAGAGTTGTTTGAGAAATTCTGAATATTAATAGAACAAGTGTTTTTCCTGCTGGCATCCTTCCCATCACTGTTTCTCTCTTTTTGTGTGTGTCTGTGAGTGAAATTAATATAAACAGCAGGTTGCAATGTTTCATCAAAAAAGGGGAAATTATAATTGTTACAAAGTAGAGAAACAGGTCTGGAAATACCCGAACACTGATGATGACACTGGAAATTGCTGAAACTGACGTTTGTCTTAAGAATTCTCAGTCGGCATTTTGCAGACAATTATGGTCCCTGCTAGTGAATATGTTTTCATTCATGTGCCTTAACTCCAGCCTTAGAACACTTTAGCTCTTATTTCTAGCAATGTAGGTGCTTTTTAACACCCTAGTCACATTTACTGACAATTATAATATAATATATATCATCATCATCATTTAATGTCCGTTTTCCATGCTGGCATGAGTTGGACAGGAAGTGGCTAGCTGGGGAGCTACCCTGGCTCCAGTTGTCTGATTTAGCATGGATTGTGTGGCTGAATGCCCTTCCTAATGTCAACCACTTTAGAGAGAAGTGGCACGGCACATGTATGTTTGTATATATGTGTGTGTACATGTGTATGTACATGTGTATGTTTGTGTATATATATGTGTGTGTGTGTGTGTACATACATACATACATATATACATGGCCGAGTGGTTAAGGTGTTGCACTCATGATCATGAGATCATGGTTTCAATTCCCAGACCGAGTGGTGCTTTGTATTCTTGAGCAAAACACTTCATCTGAAATTGCTCTGCAATCACTTCGACATCTGATGTTTGATACATTGTGCCCCTGTACAGACAACGTTGATTTGATGGAGACAGAGTAAACGAATGTGTGGCATGAACATTCTATAAACACTATAAACAAATCGTTTGTGCAGGTCATTCAGCAAGAAATTGAACACACGTGTTGTCTTCAACAGGAGAGTCCATTATGTATATGCCAACATGGAAGAGGGATGTTAAAAGATAAGGATATATTGAGATATAAAGGTATCTCAGTGTCATCACCTGTGGACATTCATCTTCCATGCTGGCATGGCTGGACACTTTGACAGGATCTGGCAGGTCAGAGGCCAACATCATGTTCCAATGACTGGTTTGGTGTGGTTTTTGTGGCTCAATGCCCCTTCTAACCCCAACCACTTTACAGAGTGAACATGATGCAACCCTCCAGCTCTTTTGTTCCTGTCAAACCATGCTGGCATGGGTTGGACGGTTTGACAGGAGCCAGCCAGGCAGAAGCCTGCACCATGCTTCTGTGACTGTTTTGGCATGATCTTTACGGCTGGATGCCCTTCCTATCACCAACCACCCAGCAGAGTGGTCTGAGTGCTTGTTATGTGGCACCAGCACAGGCGAGGTCAAGCCCCTCCCTCTTCACCCTTTTCTTTGTTCATGTACTCATTGCTATTATGGTTGCCTGGTAAACCCTTCAGACCCACTCATGTCCTCTACGTCTTTCTCTAATTACAGGCTGATGATAACATGATCATGTTACAGATATTTAATAAACATCTAAAAGTTGAAGGTAAACAATGTTTATTTTTATTTCTCTTTTGTCATTTTTTAGTCTAGTTCATATATTTCCTTCTTGGTGTTGTTCAGCCCCGGGACAGACCTGTGTCCATCAGTAACATTCCAGCTCTGTGATGATCTCGTTTTATTCCAAGTCCACCTAACACGACCTCATCAAATACGTTTTCCCTTGTCATTTAGCCCCAGGTCAGCCTGATTAAGCAGACCTATAATGAGATGAGAGGTATTCCAACTGTGACCATCATGTTGTTGATACAAAAATAGTGTATCTAGGACTATATTATTCAATATATTCTTCATTGTTGTTGTTGCTGTTTCATTCCACCCTCTCTCTCACACACGCGCGCGCGCGCGCATTGGTCAAATTTTGTCTGTGTGAATCCATTGTCTTTTATTGCAGACATGGTATAACTGTAGGGTTGCTGTTACTCAATGTAAACCATTCATCTGCACAGGTATACGCAACCCAGGGCATGATTTTTTTTTTTTTTTTTTTAGGTAAACTAGCAATTGCCCCTATTTGCAAGTCTCCCCTCTCCACCACCAATGTTTATCCCAGGCAAAGTTAAGCTCGGCAGAATTTTCACTCAGAACATAAAGACATCATCATCATCATCGTCGTCGTTTAACGTCCGCTTTCCATGCTGGCATGGGTTGGACGATTTGACTGAGGACTGGTGAAACCGGCTGGCAACACCAGGCTCCAGTCTTCAAATTCTGCCGCAAGGGTAGCAAATGTTTGGGGGAGGGGATGAGTCACTTACATTGACCCCCTAGTGTTTCACTGGTACTTGTTTTATCGACCCTGAAAGGATGAAAGGCAAAGTCGACCTTAACAGAATTTGAACTCAGAATGCAAACACAGACGAAATAACACTAAGCATTTCGCTTGGTGCTCTGCCGATTCTGCCAGCTCAGTAATAACCATTTCATCCTTTTATCCTTTTGAGGTCAATAAAACTGGAACCTGTTGAGTCCTGGTGCCAATGTAATCAACTTACTCCTTCCCACCAAAATTTCAGACCTTGTGCCTATATTACAAAGGATCATCATCATCATCATCACCAAGACAACGAGTCAGCAGAATCATTAATGCACCAGACGAAATGTTTAGTGGCATTTCTTTTGCCTTTTTCTGCTCTGAGTTCAAATCCTGCCATGGTTGACTTTGTCTTTCATCCTTCCAGAGTCAATAGAATAAAACATCAGTCAAGTACAGGGGTTGAGGTAATTGATTAACCTCTGACCTTGGCTCAGTGCCAAAATTTGAACCCATCATCGTCGTCATCATCATCATCATCATCGTTGTAATTATATATTTGCAGTGAAAACCGATAAATGTCCAGTGTTTGAATGCAAGCCACAAAATCTGCAGTCAGAGGTCAACTGCAAGTCAGCTGACCCTCACCTGCCGGCATTGACCAGTGCTAATGCGGACAAGAATCCAGCCACTGACCAAGTCACTAAAGAGATGCTACTGGAGTGTATAAAGAGCTTACAAGTCTTACCGCCATGCCTGCCTTCCATATGTTTTCTAGCGATTGCAACAGCTCATCACAGGTAACCCACTCTGCATGGTCATACATGGCTCACTGTCACTCACACTCAAGTAATCACTCGCCCTCACAAATTTGCACTCACACTCAATTAAAAAACGTGCACTCACACTCATGTAAACTTATGCTCGCACTCAAGTAAACACTTGCATTCACACTCAAAAAACTTGCACTACACTCAAGTAAAAAAACTTGCACTCACATGCAAGTAAACACTTGCACTCTAAACTTCATTCACTCTCACACCACACCACTCATCAGACTTTACTCATAGATTCTCATGCTCATGCAACTACACACACACAACATATATAGATATACACACTCACAGATAAACATGCATACGTAATCTTACTAACATACATACAGAAATACACGGTTACACACACACACACACACAGATCTGCAATCACACATATACACAGAAATATGCAATCACATACACATGCGCACACACACACACACATACAGATACACTTACAACTTAGACATTGATATACGCACTCACACATGCATACACACTGATACATACACATGTATGCACACAAACACACACACCCTATACTCATATACACATACACACATAAATCCTCTTACTGCATTCTCTTTCTCTCTCTTCCTGTCTTTCTTTCTCTCTTTTTGTCTCTTTCCTCCTCTGTCTTACCTCGCTCTCTTTCTCTCTCACCTCTCTCTCGCGCTGTGTCTCCCTTCCAGTCTCTCCTGTGCATCTGTCTCAGACGACCGGAAGTATGTGGCGGGAGGTTTTGAGGACTCATCCATTCGGCTCTGGACCCTTGGAGGTTCCATAGTAAGGACCCCACCTTCAAAGATGAACCCTTCGCGAATCACACTCTCTGCCGATTCCCTTATTTACAAGGATAGAGACAACGTCAATAACCATTACGATGACTGGTGAGTCGCTTTGGCTTATCTCCCTTTTATTTTAATAAACCAGCTGAATAATGGTGGTGGTGGCAGTGGGGCAGTGCTTACGTGCTTACCTTTCACTGCCACCCTCATCATCATTATCATAATATTCCATCTGTATTGTTTGTGGTTTGACTACTTTCTTATTGATGCTGGCTACATCAGTTTTTTCCAATAAACATAAATAACTATGTATACAGTCATCATGATGTGTGTGTGTTTGTGTGTGTCTATGTTTGTTCCCCCACCATTGCTTGACAACCAATGTTGGTGTGTTTACGTCCCCCTTGTGGCATTTATTTATGGGTTTTTACATTCAAAGTTTCAGTACTGCCATGATCAGCTTTGTCTTTCATCCTTCACAAGACTAATGGATTAGTAGAAAAAGAGGTACCATTGCAAGTTGAGGTACCGGACTAGTGGAAATTGAGATACTAGTGCAAATTGAGGATGTAACAGTACCATTGTATGTTGATGTACCACGTAAAGTTGATTAAAACTACTGATAGTACCATGGATGTCGGTTAAACATCTCAAACATTTTGTGGAATGTTTTCCAAACAATAAAACTTGTCTTGATTTCTATCATTAGAATTGTTTCTTTATTCTTTTTCTTTCATTCTCTCCAAAGGTCAGCAGCACCAGACCAATGTGTTGTTCTTCGAGGTCATTCTGGGAGTATCTATAATATGTGTTTTCTACCAGACCCAGACCCCGTCTACCTACTCTCCTGTTCTAAAGATACAACAGGTAAGAATAATGCCCCAGCACGATCAAAGTCCATTGATTCGAACAATGGAAGAAAAACATTAAAAAAATAAAACAACAAAAAAAAGAAATATAAATATGTGTGTGTATATATTGTATACATGTGTATATATATTATATACGTGTATATATAACAACCAATTATATGTACGAAGAAAATCATCTTTATTTTAGATCACACCTTAAAAATCCAACAATATATATATACATATACATATATATATATATATATATATATATATATATATATATATATACAACCCATGCTAGCATGGAAAGCGGACGTTAAACGACGTAGGAGGTTAGCTTTGAAAGTTGCATTCCATCGCGATCGGTAAAAATGTGCTTATTTTGGTAGTTTTGAATTATGGAGTCCCTCTAAGCGTGAGGCATTATTGTATAGTAATGCCATTATATAAATTAAATTATATATATTTATGGAAAAAAATGATGTTTTTTTTTTTTCCCCTTATGAGGTTTTTTCACGCTGACTACTTGATAAATTCTTATAAAGATTTTATCCTTACATTATATATATATATATATATATATATATATATATATATACTCACACATATATATGTACATACAACTGTTTTGTCTATGGTTATTTTGACACTAACATTTTAATGATTCTACATTTCAGTTCGTTTATGGAACCTAGAAAACTGCTGTAACACCGTTCGTTATGCTGGTCATAATTATCCTGTCTGGGACATTGATGTATGGTGAGTGTTTGCTCATAAGGGGTTTTTGTCCGAATGGGGTAAATAGGTGGGTGATGGTGATGGGGATGAGTGTAGGGGTCACAATAATTATGGGAATAGTGGGGCTTGTGGCTTATGTATTGATGTCTTTCTGTGGTTATACCTAAGGAAGAACCAGTTTGTTGCAAAATAAACTCTGCTAATTTCTTCGTTAAATCTCTTGTCATTTCAGTCGAGTGAGCAGTATGTTTGTAAGTGGTTCATGTGATCGCACTGCCAAACTGTGGTCAACGGATCGAATCTTCCCTGTGCGTACCTTTGCCGGACACACATTGGACGTCAGCGTAAGCTCTCAGAAAATTTTCTTTCCATGCTTTTTTCATTATTGCTTGAAGGTTATTATATTGTTAATCGAAGCCTGATTTGTGGCGTTTCAATATTGGTTACTGTTAATCAGTGAGTTTGTGATGAAGGAAAGGCATAGAACTTGTTTCATGTCTGTAAAGCAAACAGGCTTATGGGTCTTATTTAACGATAAAACGCAGTACTGGTAGTGGTGAGGTTTGAACTCTTGACCACGTACTTAATAATCTATCACCTCAACCTCACAGCCATTGTATTAGTCCAGTATTTTATGATTACTACATTAATGAAATGCCTTTGTCATAGTGTTTTTTTGAATAGGTGGACTTGGGCCTGATGTGTGATCACTGACCTTTGTTCCAGGCAGGACCAACCTGTCATTTATTTTGACATAAATGTATTTGGATCCATGTAATTAACTTCACATCCTCCTTCTAAATTTGCTGATCCTGTGTCATAAATTGAATAAGTTATTTTTAATTCAATTTTTTTGCCTTTTCTCCGTTTCTTTCAGCGAGTAAAGTTTCATCCGAATGGTATGTACGTAGCTACTGGTTCAAGTGATAGGAGTGTCCGACTCTGGAGTATCAATGACGGCAAGTGTGTCCGACTAATGCAGGGTCATCGAGGAACGGTACTTGCCATGGCATTTTCTCCTAACGGGCAATATTTGGCCACCTCTGGTAATTCTTCTTTTCTCTTCTATGTGTGCATCATCATCATCATCATCGTTTAACATCCGCTTTCCATGCTGGTATGGGTTGGACGGTTTGACTGAGGGCTGAAAACTGTTAACCCTATTATGACACTGCTTCTATGGCAGTGAAGGCACGTGGCTTAGTGGTTAGGGTATTCGGCTAAGGATCATAAGATCGTGAGTTCAATTCCTGGCAGTGTGTTGTGTCCTTGAGCAAGACGCTTTATTTCATGTTGCTCCAGTCTATTCAACTGGCAAAAATGAGTTGTACCTGTAATTTAAGGGGTCATCATTGTCACATTTTGTCTCACACTGAACCTCCCCGAGAACTATGTTAAGGGTACATATATGTCTGTGGAGTGCTCAGCCCCTTGCATGTTAATTTCACGAGCAGGCTGTTCTGTTGATCGGATCAACTGAAATCCTCGTCAACGTAACCGACAGAGTGCTAAGGATGACAGTGGTTCTCATTTACAACTGTTACCATGGTGACAGGCCAAGAAGACATACACACACACACACACACAGAGAGAGGCTTCTTTCAGTCTCTACCAACCAGATCCACTCAGAAGGCTTTGAATAGCACGGGGCTGTAGCAGTAGATGCTTTGCCCAAAGTGCCCCAGCATGGGACTGGGCCTGAAATGATCTGGTTGGAAAGCAAGCTTCGTATCCACACGACCACCCCTGCATCTATACACAACAAAAACAACAGCAACAAGAGATAAAATAATTCAAAGACAGTTTGTTATTTTCATTGTTATTGTTTTTTCTTGTTTTTCTTTTACCTTTTTCCGTAGGGGATGACAAGAAAATCCGAATCTGGGATCTGAACACTGGTAATTTGTTCAAAGAGTTCCGTGGCCATGTAGATACGGTCTATTCTTTGACTTTTTGTCGCGATGGTTCTATGTTAGCATCAGGTGAGTCTTTGAGGAATTTTAAATGCTTTTGCAATTTTTGAAAAATTGCTTAGATATTTCATTTTCTTTTTTAATTTTTTCCTGAAAGAATTTTGTAAATGAGAAAATTTTTAGTTTCCTCATTTTATTTTTTTGTTTGTTTTTATCATAATTAAAATACTTTCACAAAAATCTATTGTTAGCACGCCAGGTAAAATGCTTAGTGGTATTTTATCCATCCTTATATTCTGTATTCAAATTCCACTGAGGTCAACTTTGCCTTTTGGGGTCAATAAAATAAATACCAGTGGAGCACTGGGGTCGATGTAATCAGCTTAACTACTCGTGGGTAAGAATATAAAAAAACTGCATCCCCCCTGCCAAGCCATGTCGAACCAGCGTGGCAGAGTGGGCTCATCAAACCAGTATTATCTCAGGCTCAAATTCATGGCCTCCACATCAGACTGTGGTTGGTGGAGAGAACATGCTGAGGCCCTTGTTCTGCAGTCGACTGAACATAGATAATACAATCCAATGGAGCCTCAGGTCAGTTGTGCTTGAGTAGATCTATGATCAAAGACATTCTAGCCATGACCCTCTCATCTTTGCATGACTTACTCATTGTCTAATAATAAGTTCTTCATTCTTTAAAATGGTAGGCTGATTATTCCAGCAAGATTTGGCTGCTGTTTATAGCAAGCCAAACAACCCTCTGGACATTCCCAGAAATATATCTTCATTTCATCCCTGAATTCAATTAATTGAAATTCTTCAATTAACCATTTTTGGTACCAACCTGCCTAAGACCATTCTGAGTTCTATGGCATAAACTTCCAGTTTTAAAGTGATCTAAATTAAAATCTTCCATCAAAATTTTATAGTAATTTATGCTTCAAACGCCAGTTTAATGATGACAAAGTTATTTTACTAAACTCTTTATTATTTTCAAAATTTGTTGAAACAGAAGCAGTGTATTCCAACAGAAATATGCAAACAAAAGGGTTAAAATGATCTAAATTAGGATTTTCCATCAAAATTTCATGTTAATTTATGTTTCAAACACCAGGTTAATAATGACGAGGCTGGGCACTGTCCCTCCTCCTCTTGCAAACCCATAAAACAAGCACACACACACAATTAAAACCATGTTGAAGGTATATTCTCCATGTGTTTCTTTTTTTTAGGTGGTCTTGATTCCTCAATACGTATATGGGATGTCCGCAAAGAAGGTGACTTCAGCAATGCCAGGTGAGTAGAATACCTTGCTCAACACCTGCTTTAAAGGATTAATTACAGGAGCTAAAAACAGTTTATTGGTGAATGAGATCATGAGCTTTTCATGGATAATTAATCCTTTTAGCATTCGGATTACCCTATCAAAATATAATCCTTGTTTATTCTCATTATTTTGAATTAATCATACATTATGTCATAGCTTCCAGATTTCAATGTTTATTTTTTAAATGACATTGTAGGATAAGTGTAAGAGGCCAGATCTCTCTGGTTTGTACATAAAACAGGGAAAATATTTAGACCTAATGTGGCTGGGTTTTTTTAACCTTTTAGCATTCACTTTATTCTATCAAATGTAATCCTTATTTATTCATAGTGTTTCGAATTAATTATAGATTATCTCAAAGCTTCCAGATTTCAATGTTTATTTTTTAAATGACATTGTAGGATAAGTGTAAGAGGCCAGATCTCTCTGGTTTGTACATAAAACAGGGAAAATATTTAGACCTAATGTGGCTGGGTTTTTTTAACCTTTTAGCATTCACTTTATTCTATCAAATGTAATCCTTATTTATTCATAGTGTTTCGAATTAATTATAGATTATCTCAAAGCTTCCTGATTTCAATGATGTCATTGTTCATTCTTTTACTTAATTTTTGAGAGCGGTCAGGTTCATTTTTAGTATTCTCATTTGTGAGAGCAGTCGAGTTTATTTCAGATATTCTCATTTTAAAAAACATCTCCAGTTAATCGTTGAGAGGATGTTGGTGTTGGTGTTGCCTTAGCAGAGGTTTGCACTCTCTAAGTGCTCTTATTATTATTATTACGCTCAAACCACGTAAAAAACACCATTTGAGCGTGGCCATTGCCAGTACCGCCTGACTGGCCCTCATGCCGGTGGCACATAAAGAGCGCCCACTACACTCTTGGAGTGGTTGGCGTTAGGAAGGGCATCCAGCTGTAGAAACACTGCCAGATTTGATTGGAGCCTGGTGTAGCCATCCGGTTCGCCAGTCCTCAGTCAAATCGTCCAACCCATGCTAGCATGGAAAGCAGACGTTAAATGATAATGATTATTATTATTGTTGTTGCTACGTTCTGAGTTCAAATTCCACCAAGGTCAACTTTGCCTTTCATCCTTTACAGGGTCAATAAATTAAGGACCAGTTTAGTACTGGGATCGATGTGATCGACAATCCCTCTCCCCCAAATTTCAGGCTTTGTGCCTATAATAGAAAGGATTATTATTATTATTATTATTATTATTATTATTATTATCCCTTTTGTTTTTTTCTGTTTTTGTCATCTACAGCCTCGATACAACAGCCTCACCGGAACAGTTGGCTTGCTACCCGACCAAATCTACGCCAATACATTTTCTAAATTTCACGAGTCACAATCTGCTGCTGGGTGCAGGACCTTTACTCTGACGAACAGGAGGCACCGCCTTCTCTCCCCCATCGTCCTCAACACCGATACCACCACCAACCACCACCTCCACTATCGCCATCACAAAACCAAACACATCTAAACTAACGCCCATCTACATTCATGTTCCTCCTATGTTCCAAAGTGACCGACCGCTGCCACCACCACCACTACCGCCGCCAAACTCATCAGACTCTCTCATACTTCTCACACCCTTCCTCCTTCCACCTTTTACACACTTCATTCCTCAAACTACTCCTCCCTGTCCTTTGAAGTAAAAACAAAAAAAAAAGAATTTAAAAAAATGAAATCAGAAAATAAAAATCAAAAAAACTCCAAAACAAACAAAATAAACAAAATATACAGACAATAACAATTACAAACAAACAAACAAATCTTCGATATTTATTTTGTAAAGAATATTGCAGAATATATTAATTTGCTGGTGTGTTTGTATGTTTATTTTTTTTACTTTTGTTATTGTTGTTCTTGTTTAACCCCAGGTCAAATCTGATCAAAGTGGTTCAGCCAGATCCATCCAATTTGTTTTTTAATCACGCATCGTGTGTCTTAGAATTTTTTTTCTTTCTTTAGGTGCCAAGACCAGAACACAGGACATAAGCAATCATGTCTTTCTGCAACAATTCCATTTCCTGATGTTTAATGCCTTTTTTCTTCCAACCAATTAATCAAACTCTCCTTCTCTGCTCCTGTCCCCTTTTATCCCTACAGCCATTGCCAAATTCCCCAGGCCCTCTTTCCTCCTCACATGGTCAAGAAATCTCTGTTGCTTGGCCCTTATCTCACAAAGCAGTTTCCTATTTACTGCAGCCTGGGGTCATTATTTTTTCATTAGACCCTTTATCTGTCCATTCTATCCTCAAAATGCAGGACATAGGCAATCATGTCCGGCCACAATTCCTGATGTTTAATGCCTCTGGTTCATCAAGCTTGACATCCATATCATCCCTTTCCTTCTTCTGCTTCTGTCTCCATCAGTCTTTCCATTCTCACTAAATTCCCCACTAAATTTCCTCATCACATGACCAAAAATTCTCAGTTGCTTGGCCCTCACCTCACAAAGCAGTTTCCTATTTACTGCAGCCAGGGGTCATTACTTTTTCACTGGACACTTTGTCCATGCTATCCTCAATATCCTCAGAATGCAAGACATGGGTGATCATGTCCTGTCACAGTTCTCTGTTCTTTCTTGTGTGTAACAGTTCCACTTCCTGGTGTTTAATGCATCTTTCTTCCAACCAGTTTGTCAAGCTTGATATCCACATGATGATGACATGCATATATATATATACACACATATGTATATATGCTGTGGATCGGTTTACAGATTTAACTCATTCCTGGGGGTTATTCATCACCTAAAATGTTCTTAAACTGAAACTGTTTTTTCCCATAGAAAATTCAAGCGATGGCATGGTGAATTCAAGCAGGGACATGCACTGAGCAAAAGCTAGATAGCAGCTGATGTTCCTGAGGCAATAGTAGAAAACACAGTGAGACTGAACCTGGAACCATGTGATTGGGAAGCAAGCTTCTTACCACACAGCCATACTTGAAGAAAACACAAAAGAAATGTTTTATTATTTTTGGGCAAAAGCAGCCTGAAATCTTATACTGGCTGTGGATGAGCATTTCTCATCTGGAGTTCCCAGGGCTGTGTGTGGCCCTCAAGCATCTTTCCAACACCCCTTGACAGTCTTCTTGCTATAAATATAAGTTTTTCTTTCATTGACTTCTGTTTTACTTATTTTGGTGTGGCCCCTAAAAAACTTCGGGTTTTGGAGCTGGCCCAGATATTAAAAAGGGTGAGAACCACTGATTTAGATATGTTGTGGCCATGCTGGAACATACTAGCATCAGAACCTCAAATGACTGCCCAAGACTAGACTCCTACCTGGGTCATCTCAACCACAACATCCAGGTTACTTGGTATCTTTGTTGATTACAGGTGTAGGTATGGATGTTCACTTTTCAACTATGTGATTTTGAGTTCAGTGGCACCTTGAGTAAGTATCGTTCACCGCAGCCCTGAGCCAACCAATGCCTTATCAATTTGGTTGATGGAAACTGTGTAGAAGCCTGCCGTATTTATTTATGTATATATGTGTTGATTTTGTTTGACAGCTGATGTCAGTTTATTTACGTCTCTTTAGTGGTTCAAGCAAAAGAATGTTATAGAATAAATATCAGACTTTAAAAGATAAGTCCTGGGATCGATTTCTTCCACTAAACCTTTTCAGATGGAGTTCCAGCATGGCCGCAGTCGAAAGACAAAGACGAGTGATCGGATTGCCTTCCTTGTTATAGATTAAGGTCAATACGAGTTGTTGCCCTTGGTATAATTAAGATTCTGTAAATTGCACATTTCTGGTCATGATATGTGTTTGTGTGTCGTCGTTTAACGTCCACTTTCCATGTTGGTATGAGTTAGACGCTTTGACATGGAGCTATCCAAACTCTCTCTCTCTCTCTCTCTCTCTCTCTCTATATATATATATATATATATATATATATATATATATATATATCGTCGTCGTCGTTTAACGTCTGCTTTCCATGCTGATATATATATATTTATATATATATATGTGTGTGTGTGTGTATGTATATAAATATAAACAAACTTACATTTGTTTTCTCTTATAAGCGTTGAAATGTGTATTGTAAGATACAAATAAGATTTATTTTCAAATGCAGAAATGTTGGGTAAATTACCATTACAAAGTGCAAAAAATCTGTCAATAAATTTTTCTTAGAAATAAGTACATCTCAAGCAAAGTTTCTTCATTTCTGAACCATCGGTTTGCTTGAGTAGCCGTTGCTGGTGGTTTTTACGAGATTAGAGTGCAAATCCTACCTCAACCTCTTTTGGTTGCCTTTTATGATATACAGAGGAAACAGTGTGGCTATTCTTTGACATGATGGCTCACATTCATATATATTTGTTCGTTCGTTGTTTAACGTCCACTTTCCATGTTAGCATGGGTTGGACGATTTGACGGAGGACTGGTGAAACCAGATGGCTACACTAGGCTCCAATCTGATTTGGCAGAGTTTCTAATATATATATATATATATATATATATATAGGTGCAGGAGTGGTAAGAAGCTCGCTTCCCAACCACATGGTTCTGGGTCTGGTTCCACTATATGGCACCTTGGGCAAGTTTCTTCTGCTATAGCCTTGTCAGTGGATTTGGTAGATGGAAACTTAAAGAAGCCCGTCTTATATATATATATATGTGTGTGTGTGTGTATTTGTGTCTGTTACACTGCAATTTAATGCTGCAGCCTTACAGTTAACCAAAGGGGCCTCTTCATCCAGTCCTTGATATCATCACTCCATTTTTCACTTTGCCACCTGTGAGCTCATTTTCTGTCCACACAACCACTGGAAATGTAGGAACAGAGACCCTGGCCAAAATATAGCAGTTTTCATTGTGTGACCATCACCACTAAATTTTATTCCATTCTCAATCCACAACTGAATTGGTTAATCTAAAGGGCCACCCAAATGATTCACAGCACTCCCCAAAATGCTCTGTCATTTGGTCCCAGAAACCCTAGGTTTCATGCTCCATTCCCACAAAATGCTGCAGACAAGACAAGGGTGTTGAGAAGTTTCAGCTTGATTCTTTTATTCAAGGTATAGACTCTCCATATTGCATTGAATGACCTCTCAGCTTATCTTCCAGCTGAGGATTAAAAAAATTAACTTCTTTCAAACCATTTGTTGACAGCCTTACTTTATCTCTAGCTATATTCAAACAAAAGATAAAGCAGATAGCAAATAAAATCTATTGAAATTACAAGGTAAAACAATATTACAAGGTATTGAATTTAAAGGTAAGTGGGAGATTTTTTTTTTCTTTTTTCTTTTACTTGTTTCAGTCATTAGACTGCAGCCATGCTGGAGCACCTCCTTGAAGAATTTTTAGTTGAATAAATCAACACAAGTACTTTTTTTTAAAGCCTGGTACTTGGTCTATCAGTCTCTTTTTGCTGAATTGCCAAGTTACAGGGACGTAAACAAGCCTAGATTGATTGTCAAGCAGTGGTGGGGGGGTCAAACAGACACATGCGCGCACACACACACATATATACATGACAGGCTTCTTTCAGTTTCCATCTACTAAATCCACTCACACACACACATATATACATGACAGGCTTCTCTCAGTTTCCATCTACCAAATCCACTCACACACACATATATACATCACAGGCTTCTTTCAGTTTCCATCAACCAAATCCACTCACAAGGCTTTGGTCGGCCCAAGGCTATATTAGAAGACTCTTGCCCAAGGTACCATGCAATGGGACTGAACCCGGAACCATGTGGTTGGGAAGCAAGCTTCTTACCACACAGCCATGCCTCCACCTATAATGCATTATAATTCATGATTCAAAACGTTAATACATTTGACAGAGTAACCCCAAAACCAAAGGGTTAAAACGAAACCCAACCCTTTCAGCTTTCAGCACTCTGGTGCATCACGATGCAAAACACACCAAAATGCATGACTAAACAACTTCAACTTGCTGAATCATGATTACACAGCATTTTTGCATTTGTATGTTACTAAGGTTACCAACCTTGTTATCTCTCCAGTCTTGATAAAAAAAAGTTCTAGGTCAGAACCAAATCAAATGGTCAAAAACTAGGAGATATATCTAACATATTAAATTCTGAACGTAATTAAATATTCACCTCGTTACAAATCTTATTTCAAATTCCTTGAATCTACAGAGCTCTGACAATATATATTAAACTAATTCATCATTGTTTCATAGTCTTTAACATTGACTTTTCCATGTTTGCGGAGAACAGAGGGAGTTTGTTGAGGCAAATTTTCTATGGCCATTTGCTCTTCTGGTTGCCAACCCTTGCCTATTTCTAAGTAAGGTAATATTTCTCCTGTGGCTAGAAATGTTTTATCAAAAGATTAGAAATGAACGACACTGCTTATATGACAGTGATGCTCGTTTACAACTGTTACATAGTATCAAAGCAAGGAGACAGTAACACACACACATCCATATATATACACATGGTCAGGTCATCTCTCATGTATGAGTGATATTAGAATTGCAAAGCAGCTTCTCTTTGGCCAATTACCAACAGGAAAGCCATTCTTGCGCTTCAAAGAGAAACTAGACAACAATCTTAAGCAATGAAACATTCCCTTTTCTTCCTGGGGAAAACAAAGCATTAAAATGGCGCCTGCTTCTCAGTTTAGAAATGTCGATTTTTGCCAATTATTTTGCAGATTCGAATTCCCGTGTCGAAAAAAAGAATTTGTAAAAAGGGTGGTTTTGGGGGTGGGAAATTCGTCTTTGGTCGACTTGTTTTACATTTTTTGGTGCTCCCTCCATCCCCACCTTCTAATCCAGGTTTTGGACCTGGCCCTTGTATTAAAAAGGTTGAGAACCTCTAGCTGAAACTGTTGAAGTTTGTTCACGAGAAACAACTTAGAAAAGATACAAAATACCGTTACGAAAATGCGTCAGATCTTTAAATCAATATTAAACATGAAAAACTGTTTTGTTTAAAACGAATAGTAAATAAAATCGTGGGTCCCTCAGAAAAACCTCCATAATGAATGCCTTAAGAGCCTTTCTCATCCCATTTTCTATGCCACACAATTGTAAAAGGAGCTTTAATAACGGGGTCACCTGTTCTGTTTATTTAGCGTAACACAGTCAACGACCCGAACACGTGTTTATATCTACGTGGAAGATCCATCTGCTAGAAACAGCAGGCAAAGCTCTTTCGATTCACTCGCTACCATCTTGAGAAAGAAATCATTGGGTTAAAAAAATGACGGGATAGGATGGGATGGTCACAGCTGGAATGCCTTTGGTGATAGATCTGTTCGACCAGGGCTGACCTGGGGTTAACATAAAACAACACTGAGAAGGTGCCAACGAGTAAACCTCTATGTGGTCACTCGATTTGCTAGAAATAGCAGCCAAATCTCTCAAGTCACTTCCTAACATCTTGACAAAGAACTGGTTGCATAATACAGTCCTGGGCTCCTTGAGTAGAGGAGAGAAAAAAGACAGAAGGGTCACGGTCGGTATGCTTTTGATCAAAGAGCTGACCAAGGAGTAAAACAACATCGACAATAACAAACATCATTATCAATATGCCAGCGAATAACCCACTACGTGGTCGCTCGATTTGCTAGTAATAGCAGCCAAATATCTCTCAAATCACTCGCTATAGTTATTTAGAAAAAGGAACACACTGAAGAATAGGAAAAGGTCCACTCTTTTGCCGAACCGCTAAGTAACTGGGACGTAACCACACCAGCATATACACACACACACACACATACATATATATACGACGGGCTTCTTTCAGTTTCCGTCTACCAAATCCACTCACAAGGCTTTGGTCGGCCCGAGGCTATATAGTAGAAGACACTCGCTCAAGGTGCCACGCGGTGGAACTGAACCCGGAAACATGTGGTTGTCTTGCAAGCATCTTACCAAGCTGTTCTTTTTAATTAGGTCAATCGACCACGTAGAAACTGTCCCGCATTGTTAATTAGTTTCAAGTTAACCTCGATCAAACAGATCTGTCGTCAAAGACACTCCAGTCGTGACCATCCCATCTTTTACTTACATATCGGACTACATTTTCCAACATTTCTGAATGAGATTTGGCTGTTATTTCGAACAGGTTGAGCGACCTCTCTCTCTCCTGATATATATATATTAGTTCTTTATTCCAGATCAACCGTGATTCAGCAGACCTACTATCATAGGTGTCCCCCCAGGCGTGACTATACTTTCTTTCTTTTTTAGTTTTATTTTGTTGTTTTTTTTTATAAGCATAAACTGTGTCCTTTGGCACAATTATTAGAGCGACAGAGACGGTGATCGCTTTATAACCCTGCTACGTATTGAATTAATAAAATAAAAATGACGCTCTAGTGTAAAAATTTGACTGCTATTTCTTGCTGGCCGAGCGACCCCGTAAGTGACAGTCTCGTTGGTTCGATCGTTTGTATGAAGCATGAACAACTTTCTTCGAGAAATGGGTCGCCTGAGACGTGACACATCATCAGGCGGGCCGCACTGCTACAAAAAAAAAAAAAAAAAATTTAAAGTAATTTTTCGTTGGACGTGTTGTTTCAGAAAGTCCCGCGGGCCGCAGGTTTCTCATCTCTGGTTTATATAAATTGTTTCTGATTTACGCACAAGACCGGTATTCGTTTATTTATTTTATCATCAACTTCAGTACTTGACGGCTACTTTATTATTTTTTTTTTCGCCCCCGAAAGGGCGAAGGCAAAGTTTGAACTCAGAACGTAGAGGGTCCGAAGAAATACGACAAAGCATTCTATTTCGATATTTCAATAACACTAACGATTCTGCCAAGGCACCGCCTTCTTGATCATCTTAAAATAAAAAGGTAGGCGTCTGAAAGAAGAGTCTGCTCTAAGAAGCTGAGTTGGCTTGTTTATAAAAAAAAACAAAAACAACAACAACGTCAGACAGAAGGACAAGGGAAAGCGGAGTGGGTGTGTACATATACGTGAACAGTGGGTCAGAGGTGAAGAAACGGTGTAGCGGGTCAATCAGTCACCGCTTTAAAAAATACAAAACGTATACAACGTTAACAGATTTTCCACGTCTGGCCAGTCGACTTGGCAAGCCTTTTTATTCTCGTCACGAATGAACACACGGATATATATGTGAAATCTGGTTGCTTTTTTCTTTTTACTAGGCCGAGCAACCATGTAGTTACTGCCTCGTTGGCCGCGTCATCAATAAATAAAGCTACATCTTAGAATAAAAGTTGTGTGTGCCTGCAGGAAGATTCTGTTCCAAGAAACCTATTTGGCTTGTTTATAGCAAACGCCAGGAAGAAGCAAAAGGAAACAGTTTGTGTGTGTAGTCACCTTATATATATATATATATATGTAGTATGTCTTATGTATATGTGGGTCAGGTCAGCGGTGAAGAAACGGTGTAACAGACCAATCAGTCACCGCTTAAAGAAGTGGACGTCCACAACGTTGTTTAGCGGATCCTCCATGCATGGCTAGGACTTGCCAGGCTTTCTTCGTCACGCATGAACACATAGACACGCTATTACTAATAACAAGCTAACGAAATAAACTGAACTATCCAAGACAAGGTGAAGATACTGTCGTATCCTGTTATTCGAAAGAGGATATTTATCATACGTAAAAAGGATTAAAAAAAAAATATTTGTCGTAATGGCGAGTAACGAAGAAGAACTACAGAGTGGAGGAGATGGTTACACAGACATGTTTTGGAATATATTCAATGAAGTATTTTCTAACCCTTTAAACGTTATCCTTCTGGCTATTAGTAGTTTCCTGTTTTATAAGATAATGACCAGCAGACAGACTCCACGCCCGCAACATGTTGCTGAAAAGGAAATACCTCGCATGAAAAAGAAAGACATGACGATCGAAGAACTCAGGAAGTACGATGGCACTGACGAAGACGGTCGGGTTTGTATAGCTGTCAACGGTAAAATATTTGATGTTACCCGTGGTAAACAGTTCTATGGACCCGGCGGTCCGTACGCGGTCTTCGCTGGCCGCGATGCTTCGCGGGCCCTGGCTTTGTTTACTGTGAAGGAATCGGCGCTAAAAAACGAATATGACGACCTCAGTGACTTGACATCGGCCGAAATGAGTCGCATGCAAGAATGGGAAATGCAATTTACGGAAAAATATGACATTGTTGGTAAGTTATTAAGGGACGGTGAACAACCTACGGAATATACAGATTCTGAGGATGAATCGAGTCCGAACGGAGACACTGACAAAAGCAGCGGGAAAGATGGTGACTCTTCGCTTCATAAAGATGACACGAAAAGCCAATAATAATAATAATAATAATGATGCTGATGTTTACGAGTAATTTCCTTTTTTTTTTTTTTTTGAAAAAAAAAAAAAAAATTCTTATGTTTTCTTCTTTCGAAGGACATAATAACTAAAATTTAAAACAAACAAAAAAACCCAAACTCTCAAATGATGAAATTTAATTAAAAAAAAAAACATACACAACACATGATAAAAAAAATGGAATTTTTTGATACATAAATAAAAGAAAATAATATTATTATTAATAATATTTGCAATTTCAAAAAAAAAAGAAGTTTGTTCAGCTCCTTAAAAAAATCTAAGATTTTTGGTAAGTACTTGGGATGGAATGTCATTCAATGTTTTCAAAGAAAATTACGTTGTTTTGGCCTTTTAATGTTATGATTTAAATGTTTTCAGTAAATATCTCTCTGTCTCTCTATGTATGTATATATTTTATATATATGTATATATTATATATGTATATATATATATATATATACATATATATGTATGTATGTGTGTGTATATATATATATATATACACATAGACAATTACACATATGCACATTCACAAACATTTATATACACGTATATCACACGACATAATTATACCCTACACTGTTTATATATATATATATGTATGTATATAAGTTACATTCTACGCTGTTAATATACGCAAAAGTACATACACAATACATCATAATAAATATACTTTCATAAATGTGTGAATATATATATATATAAGCTGCCCAAGTGTACACTTTCATACATGAATGTGTTTCATTGTAACAGGATTGGCCAGATGGTTAAATGGTTGCTTGATATATTTTTGTGTTGAGATTGTTCAAAATCCTGTTATTCAAGTTGATTCAGTGTATATTGTGAGCTGTTATTTTATTTTAAAAATACTAATAATATCATATCTTCTTATATACACACACACACACACATATATATATATATATATATATATATATATTGTAAATAAACTTGTCTGATCTTTGTTTCCTAAACTCACAACACTCCACGCCCAGGCATAAATAAACACATAATAATTACTCTATTATTATTATTATTATTATACTTTTAATTCTCATATTTGATGATTGCGTTTCGTTACTGTTTACTCCCTAAATTAAACACCCGACCTTTCTTTAGAATTTACTGTGTAATAAAATAATAATTTACTTCGTTTTTGTATCACAACAAAATAATTAAAACCGCAATTAAAAGTACAAATCAAAAAGACATGCAGTCCGCTTTCTCCAATCCACATTTTGAAATGATCCCCCACTTTTAAGTCCCACTCCCCCAAAAAAAATAATAATAAAAAAGGCAAATTGTGTTGGCAACATTAAAATATATAATATAATATATAACCTGTGGTATATCTAAACGGAGTCAATGTTTTCTATTTGAAAATAAACAGACGAAGGATGATAATGATGTAAGTTTAGGGTGTCTTACTCTATTTTATGTCTGTCTCTCAGTTTTCTCACAATTTCTCACGAAAATTATTCAGTTTGTTCCATATTCAACATTGCAAGCAAAAAAAAAAAAGATCGATTTTTTATTGTTTTATAAATGTTAACCCTGTTTATTTAACCCTTTGTTTCCCAGTTATTTTGCCTCCAAAGCATGGCGTCATCCAAATTTTCCCTCTCTTTCTAGATCTCTTGATTTCACTTCATCTTCTTTCCTTGTCTTTCTATCTTCCTTTTTTGTTTTCATTATTGTTTCCCGCCATTTCATTTAACATCGGTCCCCAGTTACCCTTTATTGTAGTCGCCCCTACTTTTCTAATCCTTTCTCTTCCGAAATCCTTCAATTCCCCGATTTGTGACCCAAAAACTACATGTAAAATCTAACGATTACACAGTACAACAACAACAAAAATGGGACTCGTATATGTTTTTTTTGTTTTTAATTTTCCTTTACGTGACTTCACCACAGCCAACACCTATTTTAATTCATTTGGTGTTCTCCAAAATTAGTCGGATCGAAGCTAGGTAGCTACTTTCCGATCCAGTCTAAGAGTACTTGCAATGGAAAGAGGACATCCGCTAAAGACAGCTGGTTTATTTAAACCTGACGGTTATATATACAGGGTGTCCACAAAGTCTGGGTACATGAAGTAAATAAAATCATAACATAATTAAATATAAGAAATAATAATTTTTTAAAGTATGTGTTAATCCCCATGTGGGTACATGAAGTAAATAAAATAACATAAACAATTAAATATAAGAAATAATAATTTTTTAAAGTATGTGTTAATCCCCATGTACCCAGACTTTGTGGACACCCTGTACATATAGATACGTGTGTGTACATTTCCAGGCTTAACTCAACTTACGTCGGTAATTGATTCCCAAATATGTTACTTGACTCAAAAAACGACGTATAAGAAGAAGAAAAAAAACCACTGAAAAATGTTTTAGCCTATATATGTTTTCATAAATGGATTGTTCGTATTTTTCACATATTTTGATTTCCCCACTTTCGGTATTGGTTTTTAGGTGTGTTGTTTATTTAGTGTTTTGCTTGTAATATGTTAGCAGAAACCGACGGAAGTCGAAAAAGACGTAACTCGAAACGTCATAAGTTGAATTTTAAGCCTGTATGTATAATATGTGTTACGGTTCTAAATGTTGATATTCGTTCTTTGACCTTCGAAACTTCATTTTTATCTCCTTTATTTGCCTATTAATGTTATTTTCTAAATTGCATTATCTTTTTTAACCTTTCAACCACAACTATTTTTAACGGAGTTTCAAAGTAACCACTGAATTGAGGAGTGAAAATATTTTTTAAAGTTAATTTGGGATCTAAAAAAACAAATTCTTTTCCAATCGTTCACCCCTATTGCATAAAAACACAGGAATATTAAAAACTTTAAGGGACAACCCATCGTCCTTTTTTCTTCTCTCAGATTGTGAATGATAGCTCTAATTATTCCAAAAATCCATTCAACGCATCTACCTTATATATTTGGTTAGTTCAATGATCCTTTTCATCCCTTTTTTTTCTTACTCTGGTGGTGGTAGGGAACTCTCATAGCCATTCGATGCCTAAAAACTCCCTATTATATTTGTTATAATCTAATATGAAGAATTGTATTTTAAAAAAATCAAAATATTTTGTGTATAGTAAGTAAGGAGTATAACCAGTTTATTGCACATAAGTTTTTAACGACAAAATCTCATCGGACCCCGTTGAGAACCATAAGATTAGCTCAACTGTTTAATGTCTCTTCTAACGAGTTTCGTCCCGTTGTATCTAGATATTTCGGACAATAGCAGAGACACTTGCAGAAATAAAATGAAATACAAACCTAGGCGAAGGTAAAAAAAATACGCACACAAGCCGTTTTCGGCGTTTAGGGTCAAGGTTACGCCGAAAACGGGTGGTGTACGCATTCTTTACCTCTGTCCAAACCTAAATAAGTGGAAGTTACACCCTGATGTGGTGGTGGCTCGAATTTCATCACCTTTCAACAGATAAACCAATGAATACATTTGGCCTAGATCTGTGTTACGAAGGTCGGCCGTGGGAGGGGGGGGGGTCACGGTTGGAGGGTTTTGAATCATAGGTTGTTTGACATCGCTTGACCTGGACTGAACACATTTTTCTTTTCAATCTCAATGTGTTTAATAACCCATACATGTTATGTTGGTTTCATTTTTCTTTCTTCTTTTTTATTATTTTCAAGTGGCAGAAAGTGGTGAAAGTGACTCAAGGACAGATTTTAGTGTGTGACACTAGAACTCTTGGCACTTGTGTCACTTTTGTAACTTTCTGACAATTGAAAATAAAATATTTATATACTATATACTTTCTATACTTAGTTCTATATATCCTATTTGTTCCCACCAAACCTGTACCATGTAACGAACTCTCTCTCGTATATCTATCTATATACATATATATATATATATATATATATATATATATATATATCCAAAAAAGGAGAACAAACAAAAAAGCACAACAATGCGAGGATGTGGTACATGTAAAGTATTAGCAGATACTTAAGGAAGGAAAGAAAGATGGTTTAACGTTTCGAGCACACGCTCTTCTTTGGAAACAGGAAAATCCAATAGAAGGGAAGATGGAAGAAGAAAATCACCAACAATTCATATGTGGTTATATATATAGCTGAAATTTACAGAAAAACAAAAGACAAAGACAGGTGTATGAACAACAAGCAGGTGTATTAGTTTGACGCTCGGGAAAGTGAGAAAGTCTTCATATTTTGAGCCTATGCTCTTCAACAGAATGGAGTATGAGGAATAAAGAGAGAGAGAATAATAAATAAAAAAACTTGTGGATTTAGCGATCAGTCATGGCGACCTTTGCTCCAATTGCCTGTTTTGTCATGTTATCCACAGGGTGTACTAGGTGCTTTATATAGGGCACTAACACGTGCTTTTTACATGGCATCAGCATATGTATATATGTAATGAGTCAGTTGTCCATAAGTCTGGAAAAAAGTACTTGCTAAAAGAAAATTTTGAGCAGTTATATTTTATCTAAGTGCCGTAAAAACCATACCAAAACTCAGTAGCCTGGTGTAGTCTGCTACCTGGCCGCCCCTCTCAAACCGTTCAACCTATGCCAGCATGGAAGGCAGACATTAAATGACGATGATGAAGTAATATGTCTTTGGTTATGGCAGTGGTGCTCCAGCATGGCTGCAGTCACATGACTGAAACAAGTAAAACAATTAGATTTGGTCTATAGTAGAATACACTTGCCCAAGGCGTCACACAGTGGGACTGAACCCAGAACCATGTGGTTGGGGAGCAAACTACTTGCCATGCCTGCGCCCATATATATATATATATATATATATATATACACACAACAGGCTTCTTTTAGTTTCCTTCTACCAAATCCCCTCACAAGGCTATAGTAGAAGACGCCCAAAGTGCCACACAGGATGAGTGTCTTCTACTTTTTTTTTCTTGCAACCTTTTATTTTAGTGGTTAACATTTGAAAAGATGTAAAGTTCACATTGGAAGTAACTGAAGGTACAGTCTCAGAAGAAGGACATCTTTGAAAACTATATTCTTTTTACTCTGGACTTGCTTCCTCCTTTGTCTAGAAGTGCTGTCATAGATTTATCTCTATCTAAGCAGTCATATCTATAAAAGGATTTTAAAAACTTAATACTATTCTGCTTTCTCATGATTATATTAGTATAAAGATTTAACAAGTCTTAACACGAGATTTATTTCTGTTCTCTTATGAGATAAATAAATATTGCAGGGTAATGACAACGGTAGCTGCTCCTCCCTGTGCAGTAGTCCTGGGTTGATCAAAACCTTACAAGTGGATTTGGTAGATGCGTCTATGTGTGACCCTTATCTTTGATATCACATGATGGTTGCAAATAAGTATCACGCGAGCAGTTTTATTAATTACCAGCCTTCCATGACAAAAATGCCAGGCCACAAGGATAGCTTACTCTTTTTGCATGTGTGATCATTCAAGCAAAGCTATATTTCCATTGTTACGCCTTTGAAGTATTTCTAAACACCTCAGTATATTTATTTGTATGTATTGTGAGAAAAGTTACTTAACTGGATACACTTCTCAAACAGCTTATTTCTGTTGATTTTGTGAGAATATTCATGTTAGAAGTTCAGATCTCAACATTAACAATACAATAGATAAGGGATTTTTTTCTTTTTCTTCTTATTCCATACTTCTTTGAAAATATAATGTTACACAGCAATTTGTTGAGAGAAATTGTCAACAAACACTCCAGTTTGTAACTCAATGCTTTTTCTGTGTGAAGCACGGATGGGTAGGACGGTTGACAGGAGCCAACCAGGTAGAAAAACTACCCTAGGCTGCTGTGTCTGTTTTGTCTGGGATTTTACAGCTGGATACCCTTCCTAACACCAACCACTCAGAAGAATGGACCCAGTGCTTTTTTTACGTGGCATTAGCACAGGTGAGGCTAGTTTTGGCATCATGGATCCCCTTCCAAAAATGCCAACTACTTTGCAGTGTGGACTGGATGGTTTTTTTTTATGTGGCACCAGCACTGGCAGGGTAACCAAGTAACTCACAATACAAGGAATTATGAGGTGGGGGCAGGGATTTGAGGAGGGGAACTTGTGTCAGAGGATGAAAGATTAGAATGTGACAAAGGGACAGACAGATAGAGGCAGGTGTCTTGCCCTAAACAGAGGGGACACTGGTGGAGGTGATCCAGTATCAGATGATGAAAGGTTAGTGTGTAACAGAAATAGGTGTCTTGCTATAGAGGAGGTACATGGTTACCCACTGAAAGAAGCCAGAAACAAATGCGCTGACATAAAGGTCAGAGGAAAAACAAGAGGCAAGAGAGTAGGGAACAGCGAAAGTGGAAGAGAGACGGTGTAGTGCTAGGGTATACTCACAAGTAACAAGAATATGAATGTAGAACCTGGGGAGAAAAATAGAGTGTGGGTGTAGGAAGCAGCGATACAGTGAGGGCAAGAAAGGGGATTGGTAAACAATCATAATTTATGAAGAGGAAAATGTGAGGAAGAGAAAGATGCTGTTAAAAGGGTTGTAGTTTGGTTTGTTAGGGTAGAGTGGGTGAAATGTGGGTGGGACACAACTCTTCTAGCACTCCAAGACACAACAGACTTTTCCTTTACTCCACAGCAAATTCATTCTAGTTTATCTTTGTTTTTCTTGTTTCAATCATTAGACTGTGGCCATGCTGGAGCACCACCTTGAAGAATTTTTTTTTTATATATATAGTCAAATAAATTGACCCCAGTACCTTTTTTTTTTAAGCTGAGTATTTATTCTATCAGTCTCTTTTGCTGAACTGCTAAGTTACATGGACATAGACACTCCAACACCGGTTGTCATGCGTTGGTGGGGGGGACAAACACACACACAAACTCACACATATATATATTGAGCTTCTTTCAGTTTCCGTCTAGTAAATTCACTCACAAGGCTTTGGTCGGCCTGAGGCTATAGTAGAAGACACTTACTCAAGGTGCCACACTGGGGGACTGAACCCGGAACCATGTAGACTTTTGGAGTATAAGAGGGAATAGGGTAGGATGGGTGGGTAAGTTTTCAAGTGTCTGAAAGGAGAGTGATAAAGGGTTAGCGATTGTAGGAGTAGGGGTACGGGTAAATGGCATTAATTGCACTCTTCTGCTGAAAGGTACTGCCTGAAGCTACAGACTTTTCCTCTTCTCCACAGCAAACTATCTTATTCCGGTTTGTAAACTTTTGGTAAATGTAGCACTGCACAGTCAGTTCTTAAAATTGAAATCCAGTGGTAGGCTGACTTCAAAACAGCACAATGAAATACAATACCAAAGTATAAGTTAGGCATATATCAAGTTTGCACCATTATTTTGGCAGCTGCTCAGAAGGGACACCCACTCAACCACTCACATGACATGACTGAGAGACAAACCTTTTAAAGATTAGCACTCTTCAACCATTGTCTGAAGAGAACGGTGGGGTGGGGCTGAGTGGCTTTGTGGAGTCTTAACTAGAAGCATAATGTATGTAGTTTGGCGGTTCCATAACAAAACTCCATCACTACTACTGCAAAATGCAATAAAAGATTAAACAAACTAACAAGGGAGTCATTGCCATCATGTAGTCCACTCAGCTTGCTCAAAATAGCAGCCAAATCTCTCTGAAATACACTCTCTTAACTCTGTTATACATTTCTGTTGAAATACATGGTCTTTCATCATCATCATCATCATTGTTTAACATCCGCTTTCCATGCTAGCATGGGTTGGACGATTTGACTGAGGACTGGTGGACCAGATGGCCACACCAGGCTCCAATCTGATCTGGCAGAGTTTCTACAGCTGGATGCCCTTTCTAACACCAACCACTCCGAGAGTGTAGTGGGTGCTTTTACGTGCCACCAGCACGAGGGCCAGTCACACGGTACTGGCAACGGCCTCACTCAAAAAGATGTTTTTTATGTGCCACCTGCACGGGAGCCAGTCCAGCGGCACTGGCAATGACCTCACTCGAATGATTTTCTAACGTGCCACCAGCACAAGTGCTAGAAGGTGACGCTGGTAACGATTGTTCTAATTAATTTTGAAAATAATGAAGAATTTAGTAAAATAACTTTGGTGTTATTTAGCTGGCTTGGAACACGACATGAAATTTTAATGGAGAGTTTTGGGGATCATTTTAACCCCTTTGTTATCATGTTTCTGATGAAATGCACTGCTTTTGTTACAATTGAAGTCGATTTTGCCTTTTGTCATTTCAGGGGTCGATAAAATGAGTACCAGTTGAACACTGGGGTCGAAGTAATCGATTTGTCTCCTCCCCAAATTTGCTGCGATTGTGGCGAAATTTTAAACCACTGTTATGGCTATCTATGTCTGCTTGTGGCAGCATAGGGAACCTATACCAGGTGCAAAGGCATGAAGCATGAGAAGAGAACGTTTCTGCTACCAAGTTGTACTCTATTGCAAGTAACAGCTGAGTGAGAATCTGTGAGTGTATGTTTCTCATATAACCAGGAGGGAAGGTAGTACCCATGACCCTTTACCAGGTCCCTTAGACTGGTGGGTGCAAAAGAGGAGGAGGAAGAGATCCTCAAACTACTGACTTGGTCTGAATGTTTGCAATAGATTGGACTCTGCTGAAGACACCCAAAGTGCCACAATGGATTAAGTCTACCACCCTAACAGGTCGTGGTGGGATTTGAACTCAGAATAGAAAGAGCTGAAAAGATACCGCAATGTGGATATAGGTGCATGCATGGCTATGTGGTAGGAAATTTGCTTCCCAAACACATGGTTCCAGGTTCAGTCCCACTACATGACACCTTGGGCAAGTGTCTTCTACTATAGCATCAGCCCAACCAAAGCCTTGTGAGTGGATTTGGTTAATGGAAACTGAATGTGTGTGTGTGTGTGTCTTTGTGTTTGTGTTTGCCAACACTTAACAACCAGTGTTGGTTTGTATACATCTTTCTAACTTAGCAGTTTGACAAAAAGAGAAGGAAGAATAAATACCAGACATGGAACAAAAAATGATACTGAGTGTATGTGCAACTGAATATGTGTGTATCACTGTCTGTGCCTCTGTGTGCCTGTATGTGCCACTGTGTATGTGGATGTGCCGTTGTGTGTATGTGTGTATCTCTTTGTGTATACGTCACTGTGTGTGTGTGCCTCTATATATGTGTGTGTGGGTGGGTTCTTCTGTATGTGCAACTGTGTGTGTGAATATGCCATTGTGTGTGTGTGTGTGTATGTGTCACTATACATGTGTGTGTATGTGTGTAGTTTGTACCATCTTCACTTTAGTGAAAATATTTCTTTCCTTGCTGCTACTTCCCACTGATGGGAAGTCAAACCAGCAGAAAATAGAATGGAATGAGTTAATTAAACACACAAACGACAGCTAAACAATGGCTCAGATAATCATTTTCAATTTGTAACAATCACTTCTGAGGCCTGCTTATTTTCTTTAATTCACCAGGTAAGAAGGAAAGGAGGAGGAAAACATTAGTGAGATTTTTTTATTACCTGCATTACATTGACCCTTTAGCATTTAAACCAGTCATATCTGGCCCAAACATTCCACCTGTAGACGTGTGTGGCTTAGTGGCTCAGGATGTTGCACTCACGATTGCAAGATTGTGATTTCAGTTCCTGGCCCAGGCAATATATTGTGTTCTTGAGCAAAACACTTCATTTCACATTGCTGCGATGGACCTGTGTCCCATCCAGTGGGGTGGATACATTTGCCAAAGAAACTGGGAAACTACCCCCCCCCCCATGATTCTGTATGGGAAGGATTTTGACCTTCTATCCTATACATTCTACTTGTTTTATGCCCAAACTGGCTGTATATATATATTTAATATATATATATGTATATATCTGTCCAACAAATGAACATTACATCATGATGATGATGATGATTAAAACATTGCACTATCAAAATCTCAAAGCTACCAGATACTCTGTGATTAATTCAAAATAACATGACCATGTGAGTGTTGGCACTCCGTCGCTTACGACGTCGAGGGTTCCAGTTGATCCGATCAACGGAACAGCCTGCTTGTGAAATTAACGTGCAAGTGGCTGAGCACTCCACAGACACGTGTACCCTTAACGTAGGTCTCGGGGAGATTTAGCGTGACAAAGTGTGACAAGGCTGACCCTTTGAATTACAGGCACAACAGAAACAGGGAGAAAGTTGTGGTGAAAGAGTACAGCAGGGTTCGCCACCACAGCCCTGCTGGAGTCATGTGGAGCTTTAAGTGTTTTTGTTCAATAAACACTCACAACGCCTGGTCTGGGAATCAAACCGCGAGTCCGCTGCCCTAACCACTGGGCCATTGTCCCTCCACAACATGACCATATAAGTTGTGGTGAAAGAGTACAGCAGGGTTCACCACCATCCCCTGCCGAAGCCTCGTGGAGCTTTAGGTGTTTTCGCTCAATAAACACTCACAACACCCGGTCTGAGAATCAAAACCGCGATCCTATGACCGTGAGTCCGCTGCCCTAACCACTGGGCCATTGCCCCTCCACAACATGACCATATAAGCATAATATTTAACAAAATAATCTGAATGTCAAAGGATTAAACAATAAACTCAGATTTTTTTATTTTCGTTAACACCATTATCTGAGGTAAGACAGAGAAGGTATTGTCTTTTTTTTATGGCAGTTTGACCTGTTGTTGAATGTGTTGTGTAAACTATCTAATATTTGGTAACAGAGTTACTTTCTCACAAAATATTTTTGCTCAGGGCAGATGAACTTCTAAAACAGTTTAGGCTGCTTTTGTTTGTCTGGATTCCTTTTTTTTTTCTTCCTTATTATTTATTTTTTAATTTTGTCTCGAGTATTTGAAGCACCAGAAACCTTGTAGCATTTCTACCTCTCTTTTATAGTTAGTGTTGTTGTTTAGTTCTGGATCAGCCATATCCAGCAATTCTGTGATCAAATGTGCTCCAGTTGTGACCATCCTGTCTTTAATCTCAGCATAATGCATCTAGAAGTGCATAGTACAATGTTTCCTTCTTTTCTAAGGGTTTAGTATGAAGGAATTCATATTATCCATCATATATACATATACATATCATCATCATCATCATCATCATCATCGTTTAACGTCCGCTTTCCATGCTAGCATGGGTTGGACGATTTGACTGAGGACTGGTGAAACCGGATGGCAACACCAGGCTCCAATCTAATTTGGCAGAGTTTCTACAGCTGGATGCCATATATATATCTGGTGGAGCCTTCTGGCTCACCAGTCTTCAGTCAAACTGTCTAACCGATGCCAGCATGGAAAGCGGACGTTAAACAACAATGATGATGGTGATGATGATATATCTATATATATAGACCCTCTTTGATCAATATATATATATATATCTACTATAGTCTTGGGCCAACCAAAGCCTTGTGAGTGGATTTGGTAGATGGAAACTGAAAGAAGCCCATTTGTGTTTGTCCCCTTTCCACCACCACTACCATTGTTTGATAACCAATGTTGGTGCTTTTACATTCCCGTAACTTAGTGGTTCAACAAAAGAGACTGATAGAATAAGTACCAGGCTTAGAAAAAATAAGTCCTGGGGTTGATTTGTTTGACTAAAAACCTACTTAAGGTGGTGCTCCAGCATGGCCGCAGTCAAATGACGGAAACAAAAGAATAAATGAATATATATATATATATATATAAATGAGAATGTCTGTCTGTCTGTCTGTCTGTGTGAATCCCTAAAACTCGAGAACTACGCAACCAATTTCATTCAAATTTTACACATGCCTTACTAAGGGTTCCAGTTGTGTTTTAGTCAAAAAAAATTATTAACTTCTTGCAGAGTTCGAGCACACGGCAACATAATATCTCCTCCACTATTTAAGTATTACGTGTCAAAAGTGAAACAAAAACACTCATGTCAAATACTTTCACTTTAAAAATGAAACTATTCCACTAACTGAAACAATCACATTTCGATACTGTAGTGACAGATACTTTCACAGAGAGAGAAAGAGAGAGACAGAGAGAGAGAGAGAGATGTATATGTATACATATACATGTATATGTACACCATTTCGATACTGTAATGACAGATACTTTCAGAGAGAGAGAGAGAGAGAGATGTATATGTATACATATAGATGTACACGTATATGTATATATATATAGATCTATACATACATGTATATGTATACATATGTGTAGATGTATATATATATATATAGATGTACATGTAATATGTACACATATATACATATATACATGCATACAGATATCTACACATATATACACCCATCACACACACATACACATGCACACAAACACACACATTAGTCATTTGTTTTCTTATCCAAAACTACGTCAAGAGTACTGAATGGATCTTTATGAAATTTGGAAATTATATTCTTTGCATAACGGCCATAACTCCCATGAAAATTCATATATTTTTGATGTTGATGAAATTTTAACCCGAACATAACAGATAAGCATTATTTAGAAAATGATGTCACACGTTATCGAGGCTACCATTCTTTCTGGATGTGCAAAAGGGGATGACGTCTTTATTCCAAGAATTCCTCTTACTCCATCAGGAGCAGACATTCCTTTTACATTCAGAAGACTACAATTCCCCCTTCCTGTGACTTTTGCCATGTCCATAAACAAATATCAGGGTCAAACACTGTCTGTAGCTGGTCTTCTCTTGGAAGAGCTCTGCTTCTCACATGGACAACTGTATGTTGGTTGCTCAAGAGTGGGCAGCAACAAAAAACCTATTTGTATATACAAGGGAAAACAAGGAACATAGTTTACAATGAGGTGTTATAATAACAACAGCAAGAAAGTATGTACATGATCACCTTCTTTTACGAAACTTCATTGACTTTCATATATTTATATTGATATACATAGATATACGTGTGTTTGGGTGCGTGTGTGTATATACATCTCTATATATAAAGATGATGCGTAGTCTAGACGGCGTTTTTAGATTTCATTATTCTCTTTAACCCGGGCAACGCCGGGTATTTCTGCTAGTATATATATATGTCTGTGTGTGTGTTGTTCTGTCTTTGTACCCTGCCCACCGTTCAACAACTGGTGTTGGTGTGTTTAAGTCCCCGTAACTTAGCAGTTCGGCAAAACAGACCAACAGAATAAATACCAGGCATTTAAAAAGCAAATATAATAAGGCGGTGAGCTGGCAGAAACGTTTGCACGCTGGACGAAAAGCTTAGCGGTATTTTGTCTGTCGTTACGTTCTGAGTTCAAATTCCGCCGAGGTTGACTTTGCCTTTCATCCTTTCAGGGTCGATTAAATAAGTACCAGTTATGCACTGGGGTCGATGTAATCGACTTAATCCCTTTGTGCTTGTTTGTCGTGTCTATGTTTAGCCCCTTGTGGGCAATAAAGAATTAAATATAATAAGACCCCATTCAACTAAAAATTCTTTAAAGTGGTACTCCAGTATGGCCACAGTCTAATGACTGAAACATGTATAAAAGATCTATCCATCTATCCATCCTCTACTCCTTAAAGGGCCATGGGGTAGGGGTTTTAGCATCCTCAAGCACCTCCTCCCTAGGGTCCCATCGCTGGATCCCCACATGTGAATTTCCCACATGAACTCCCAGATGTTTGTCTTATTTTATTTTATCATTTTTTATCATTTTTGTTTTTTCTGTTAGTAATCCATTCCCATGCAGGTTACGAGTACTTTCTGTGCATTTAAGAAGAATGGATTAATTAGGTCAAGATCACAGCTCAGTACCAAAATGTGTGTGTGTGTGTGCTAAGTTTGGTAGTTCAGTGGGTCATATTCTAAATGGTTTTATTGTTTCGAGTTTTGGTGGCAGATATAATCATATCTGACATTTAGTTAAGCGTGATATTTAACCCACCGCCCCCGACATGGAAACACCTCTCTATTCACTAATTCATTCAAACCTTTATCAGTTCTTGTGTACATGTTAAACATTGTGACATCATGAGCCATTTTATGCAAGAGTCACATCTCTAGGATTAAAACTTTAATATTAAACCACAGTTCTCCAGTCACCCACTTTTTAACTTTTGGACACCAAACAATAAACATTTAAGTGAAGTTGAGAGTGTGTGTGTGTGTGTGTTTTGTTTGTTTCTGAAAGGCTTGTACGTGGGTCCACTCTGTAAATTTTATTTCTGACATGTAATAAAGTCATTTTTAACACAAGACATTTTATTTATAACTAAGTTTAGCTGTTTGTCTTTTGTTAAGGAATAAAACAGCAAGTATAATTGCTACTTTTATGGTGACAGACCATCCAATTGAATCAAATGCTGTCCTAGATTATTGCATAAATATAATTGCTAATTCAACCCAGTTTCTGTGTCAGATAAAGCAAATCAGCTTCTTAATTATAATTGTTTGTAATTTAGACATGGAGCAAGTAATTTTGAGGGGAGCGGGGGCTTAGTTGATACTTTTCTACTCTAGGTACAAGGCCCGAAATTTTTTTGGGGGGAGGAGCCCAGTCAAGTAGATTGACCCAGTATACAACTGGTATTTAATTCATCGACCCTGAAAGGACGAAAGGCAAAGTCGACCTTGGCAGAACTTGAACTCAGAACATAAAGACAGACGAAATACTGCTAAGCATTTCGCCCGGTGTGCTAACCATTCTGCCAGTTCGCTGCCTTAGTGCGGAAACAAATAATGTTGTGATCTATTTTTAACTTCAGAACTTGACTGGTGCATTATTCTTCTGCTTTGTTGGAAATTTCACACAGAATCCATTATGACTGGTTTTACCAATCAGTTTTGTACTAGGGCTCAACAGAGTGTTAGGTAGCAGCCTGATTATGTAACCCTGCACTCATCAGAGGTAGCTGTTATGGAATGAAATAAGGTGATTTATCATATATATGTATATATATATATATATATATATATATATATATATATATATATATATATATATACTCTTTACTGGAGCACAGCCTTTAGTCGAGTAAATCGACCCCAGGACTTATTCTTTGGATGCCTAGTACTTATTATATCGGTCTCTTTTGCTGAACCGCTAAGTTATGGATACGTAAAGACACCAGCATCGGTTGTCAAGCGATGTTGGGGGGAAAAACACAGATACATATACATATATATATATATATATATATATATATATATATATATATATATATATATATATATATATATGTATGTATGACAGGCTTCTTTCAGTTTTCAACTTCTAAATTCATTCAGAAGGCTTTGGTTGGCCCAAGGTTGTTGAAGAAGCCACTCTTGAACAAGATGTCACACAGGGGGACCGAACCCAAAACTATACATTTGAGAAGCAAATTTCCTAACCACGCAGCTATATCTGTAGCCTAATTTCTGCCTTCCTCTTTGGCATTGAATTCTATGAGAATTTGGTAGGCTGAAAATTCTAGTGACACAGCTTAGAAAATTTAGGTCGACTCTCAAATGAGAAATCTATTGCTTATTGATCTGTAAACCAGTTTAGGTTTGTTTTTGTTTTCTTTTTTGCTAACAGAGTAAGTCTTAATTGTTTTTGTATTTCACCTGACAATTATAGATTATTCAACACGCCACTCCTGTAAACTGATGGCCTTGAATCTGGCCTATTCATATGTGCATGTATATATATATATATATATATATATATATATATATACATGTATGTATATACGTATATATATATATACACACACACACATATATGTGTGTGTGTGTATGTATATATGTGTATATATAGACATACATACATGTATATATATATATATATATATATATATATATATATATATACGATTAATGTAATGTAAAATAAAGCTGAAGCAAATTAACACCATATATATATATATATATATATATATATATATATATATATATATATACATGTATCTATATACATATATGTGTGTGTGTGTATATATACATACAATATATGCATGTTTGTACCATGAATATCGCTATCAATTAGAGAAAAATTTGTAGTTTCAGAATCAGTAGTTCTTTGGCTGCTGTTTCTGAATTCTCAGTATGTTGGAGAAGCAGGATACTGCTAATCCCTATATATTTATGATTATAAATGGCTTTACCGAAAAGGTTTTTTCATACTGAGCTACCCAGCAAAATTGTTAATTATTAATTTTATTACTAATTGACGATTCCCTGCCCTGTATATCTATATTTTAGTAATACCTCTAACGTGGTCAGCTAAACTGCAACAAGTCGTACGGGACTTTTTTCTATGCGGGACTATTTATGATACACACTGAATTGAATTCATTAGGGTGAGAGATTTTAAACTCACTGGCCGATAAATTTCTTAATGTCTGCCTCACATGGTCTTGATGTCGCATGGTCAAAATTAACGTGAGTTATTTAGACATTGGCAAATTTATTAAAATATTTGGCTGAAGATCGAAATGAGGTAATTTCATACCACTAATCATGAAACGTACCAAATTAATTAAAGGTAGGTTTGTTTTTTACTCTTCTCTTCTGTCTTTTGTTCTGTGTGTACCATGAATATCGCTATCAATTAGAGAAAAATTTGTAGTTTTAGAATCAGTAGTTCTTTGGCTGCTGTTTCTGAATTCTCAGTATGTTGGAGAAGCAGGATACTGCTAATCCCTATATATTTATGATTATAAATGGTTTTACCGATAAGGTTTTTTCATACTGAGCTACCCGGCAAAATTGTTAATTATTAATTTTATTATTAATTGACGATTCCCTGCCCTGTATATCTATATCTATATATATATATATATATATATATATATATTTTATATATATATATATATATATATATATATATATATATATTTTATATATATATATATATTTGTTTATATATATATATATATATATATATATATATATATATATTTGTATATGTGTGTGTGAGTGTGTACATATATACGCACACACACATATATACTATACACACACACACACATTGTATATGTCATGATTGCCACCTCTTTGCAGAAGAAGGCCATCTCTTCAACTAGTAAATGCAGTCATGAGATCTCATATAACTAGCAAGTCTCGCTTTGAAGAAATAACAGCCCACAAAAGATATTACAAACATTGTCAAGCAGAAAAATGCCTGGTGTTGGAGTCAAATCCTGTTTTATTAAGTGTTCATTCCAACATGAAGCATTCGATTCTCCATGTTTCAAATGGTTTACTACTGCCATGGATCACTCCTTTCCAAGCCAATCTATATCTGTCTGCTGTCTGTCTGTTTATCTATCTATCTATCTATCTATCTATCTATATGTGTGTGTGTGTATTTGTATGTACATAAGCTTGCTTCTCAACCACATGGTTTTGGGTTCAGTCCCCCTGTGTGACACCTTAGGCAAGTGTCTTTTGCTATAGCCTCAGGCTGAACAAAACCTTGTGAGTAGATTTGGTAGACGGAAACTGAAAGAAGCCCATTGTGTATATGTATATGACGGCGTGTATATCTATGTCTCTGTGTCTGTGTTCGTCCACGAGTACCGTTTGACAATCCTGTAACTTAGCAGTTCAGGAAAAGTAACCGATAGAAAAATTACTAGACTTCAAATAATAGGTCCTAGGGTGGATTTGTTCGAATAAAACCCTTCAAGGTGGTGCCCCAGCATGGTCACAGTCAAATAACTGAAACAAGTAAAACATAAAAAGTGTGTATGTGTGTGTGTGTATATGTATGCATACATACATATACACATATATGTATGCACACATACATATATGATGAAGGTGGTGAGCTGGCAGAAACATTAGCATGCTGGGCGAAATGCTTAGCGGTATTTCGGCTGCCGTTACGTTCTGAGTTCAAATTCCGCCGAGGTCGACTTAGCCTTTTATCCTTTCGGGGTCGATAAATTAGGTACCAGTTACTCACTGGGGTCGATGTAATCGACTTAATCCCTTGTTTGTCCCCTCTACGTTTAGTCCCTTGTGGGCAATAAAGAAATAGCATACATACATACATACATATATCTCTATATACATATAGTTACACCCATGCTAGCATGGAACACAGATGTTAAATATGATGATGATGATGATGATATATATGCATGCATGTATGTATGTATGTATGTATGTATATAATACATACACTTATGTGTTATGATTTCAATTAGACAAAGTGATACTAATAACCGGTTGTTGGAACTCGTATTTTTATACTTTAGATTAAGGGGGTCAAGTCAGTACAGAGCGTAAGATCGATAAATGAAGGCCAAATGAATAGGAAGTGAGGTAATTAACCTCTGTCTTTTGTCATTCATTAATTGATATATGTGTGGATGTAAGTATGTATGTATGTATGTGTATATATGTATTGTGAATATGAAATGGCTTGTTTACAGTTACATAACATTTAACCCCCCCCCCCCACACCTACTTAGCACCAAGCATGTTTTAACAACAACAACAACAACAACAACAATAGCAACAGGGTGCAAATTAGCCTCACATGTTTACATGTTTCAGCATAATAATAATTCCTGGTTGCTGCTTGAGAAAACGAAATGAAATAAACAAATAAACAAACACATAAATAAGATAAAATAAAATAAAATAGATAAGACAGAAAAAAAAATATATAAAGAAAAACGAAAGGAAAAATTTTCTTTTGAAAACGTGTCAACCTTCAGCAACAACAACTGCAATAAGTAGTACTCTAACTGCAATGACATCAACAACAACAGCAACAACAAGGACTACAGCTGTCTCCACCTACTGATACTACGGCTGTAACAGCAACAACATTAATCATCATCATCATCATCATCAACAGCGTCGATGACTACAGTGTCAACAGCAACAACACGAGCAAATGCTTCAGGTGCCCTCCTTTTAAACTATGTCTGTTGGAAACACAGATGGATGTAATTAAAATTTATCTATCCTTCCCAAACTCACATTCATCTACACATAACTCTGTCTCTGTCTCCCTCCCTCTCTCGTTCTCTCTCTCTTTTCCTCTCTCTTTCATTATATATAATTATTATTAACAAATATTCATTAAATTAGGTTGCACTGCTTTTTTTTTTTTTTTTTCAATGAACACAGAATAAAGATGTTCCACTGCTGTTTTTCTTATTATTTTATGATTTTATGATTTCTTTTGTACTTATATTATGTGTATTTGTTTTTTAAGTGAAAGAAAAAAAAATGCAAAACAGAAAGAAAAACAAACAGCAAAACCCTTTTTCATTCTCTAAGTAAATTTATTGGTACTATTACCTCCGCCTTCAATAGGGCAGAGGTATTATTTTCAGTCGTGTTTGTTTGTTAATTCCATGGACAAGATATCTCAAGAACCGTTGGATGGATTCGGATGAAACTTTCAATGATGTTTAGCCTCACAACTGGCACAAACTGATTAGATTTTGGGATCGATCCGTTACCAGACAAGGATTCTGGATTATTTTTCCTGTTTTCTTTTTTTACTTAATTTTTGAGAGCGGTCGGGTTCATTTTTAGTCTCCTTCGTTTGTGAGAGCAGTTGGGTTTATTTCAGATATTCTCATTTTAAAAATAATCTCCGGTTAATCTTTGAGAGGACATTGGTGTTGCCTTGGCAGAGGCTTGCGCTCTGTGAGTGCTCTTGTTATTGTTATGAGTGTCATCGTTCTTTCAGGATCAATGAAATAGTACAACCTGAACACTGGGGTTGATGTAATCGACTAGGCCCCTCCCCCAAATTTCAGGCCTGTTTCTGTTTTTAGACTCCACATTCGAGTTACCTCTATTTCTAGGTCTTTGTATTTTGAAAGTTTCTCCATTTCTTTTAGAGAAACATTGTCATCTGTTGGTATCGATACATCAATTAGAAAGCATTTTTTTCTTGATGATCTCTGACAACTATATCTGGCCTATTGGCCTTAATTTCTCTACCTGTGTCTATTGGAATATCCCATAGTATGGTTGCTTTCTCATTTTCTTCTTCTTTTTATTATTATTCTTATTATTATCATTGTTATTACTATTATTATTATTATTATTATTATTATTATTATTATTATTATTATTATTATGATAATTATAATTATCATCATCATTTATTATTATCATTATTATTATTATTACTTGATTTTATTTTGTTCCAGATTGTTCTTTGTCTGAGGTTGCCTGTCACATGACCAAATTAGTTTCAGCAAGTACTAATAAGACAAAAACATGATGCAAGATACCAATATACCGACATCGAAACAAACAAACCAGAATGAAAATGAACCAAAATGTCTTGACAACCATGGAGAAACTTACCTCGCAGCTACTTCAACACCAATTCCAAATGCAGTGTCTTTGAGCATTCCAGATCAGCTCCTTCAATTGGAAGCTGAACTTTGTTGCAATCTGAACACAATCCAGTTCACAGATCCTGTGGATTATATATATAATCCATTAGATTATGCATCTAATACCCATGCTGAGTTTGTTCACAGATTTTGTAATTCTCAGAAAAACGTGCTTTTTTTAGGAATGAATCCCGGACCTTTTGGCATGGCACAGAATGGAGTAAGTTTATTTTAACTTTCTGTTGCCATTCATTTTGTTTTTATGTCTGTTTTCCATAAGTTACCATAAAGATTATAGCATAATTTTTTTTTGTGAGTTTATAGTGAAAAAAAATATTTCAACCTTGAAGTTGGATTAAAATTAACCTTTGGATTAAAATAACTCTTTCATCTCTTTCTTTATTTCGAGATGCTCTGTGTTTCTTTCAATTAATTTTAAATATAACAAAGAATTTAGTAAAATAACTTAGTTATCATTCAGCTAGTGTTAGGAACATAAATTGTGACTAAGGTTTGGTGGAAGATTTTAATTCAAAACTTATGGAAACAAGACATTTGTTCTACAGAGCCAGAGGTGGTTTCAGCCAGGTTGGTATCAAAAGGGTTAAGTGAAGCTATTTAAGAAAGAAAGAAAGAATGATATTATTGCTGTTGAGGTCATCTTCACCGTTCATATCTTCAACTAATGGGGCCTGTGGAAATTTCACAGAGTGAAAAAGATTAACCCTTTTGTTACCATATTTCTGTTGAAATGCTGTGTTTCTTTCAATTAATTTTAAATATAACAAGGAATTTAGTAAAATAACTTAGTTATCATTCAGCTAGTGTTAGGAACATAATATATATATATATATATATAAGTCAGTAAATAGTGGGGTTGTGTTAACCGCACGTGGAGAAATAATAGGAAAATGAAAAATAATAATAAGGCAGAATGCTAAACTGGAAGCATATTTTAATAAAGATTTCTAACCGGCTTTCATTGTATAGCAAATTTTCAAGAAGAGGGAGAATGAAAATGTTTTTTACAAAGAAGTACAAAATGAAGAAAATAATATATAAAAAAAATAATATATAAAAAAAAAAAAATACCAATACATTATATTGTCTTTGAGCTTTTGAAGTTCAATGGTAATTCATGTATATAATGGTTGGAAAAATAAGGATGCATGACAATTGAGAGTTGTGTTATGTTTAAAAAAAGGGCTAAAAGTTTGTGTTAAGCAGGAAGTGTTGTGTCAAAACAGGAAGTGTGTGTAAGGGGAGACAAATGTTTTCCTGTTGAAAAAGAGTTCATAACTCCAACTAAAAACATTTGTCTCCCCTTACACACACTTCCTGTTTTGACACAACACTTCCTGCTTAACACAAACTTTTAGCCCTTTTTTTAAACATAACACAACTCTCAACTCTCATGCATCCTTATTTTTCCAACCATTATATACATGAATTACCATTGAACTTTAAAAGCTCAAAGACAATATAATGTATTGGTATATTTATTTTTTTATATATTATTTTCTTCATTTTGTACTTCTTTGTAAAAAACATTTTCATTCTCCCTCTTCTTGAAAATTTGCTATACAATGAAAGCCGGATAGAAATCTTTATTAAAATATGCATCCAGTTTAGCATTCTGCCTTATTATTATTTTTCATTTTCCTATATATATATATATATATATATATATATATATATATATATATATAGAGAGAGAGAGAGAGAGAGAGAGAGAGAGAGATTAATATACTCTTTACTCTTTTACTCTTTTACTTGTTTCAGTCATTTGACTGTGGTCATGCTGGAGCACCGCCTTTAGTCGAGCAAATCGACCCCAGGACTTATTCTTTCGAAGCCTAGTACTTATTCTATCGGTCTTTTTGCCGAACTGCTAACTTACGGGGACATAAACACACCAGCATCGGTTGTCAAGCGATGTTGGGGGGGACAAACATAGACACACAAACATATATATATATACATATATACGACAGGCTTCTTTCAGTTTCCGTCTACCAAATCCACTCACAAGGCTTTGGTCGGCCCGAGGCTATAGTAGAAGACACTTGCCCAAGGCGCTACGTAGTGGGACTGAACCTGGAACCATGTGGTTGGGAAGCAAACTTCTTACCACACAGCCAGGCTTGTGCCCACCATTAATTACGCTTCTTAATTTTATTTTTAAAACCTAAATGATGAAGCTGATAGGTTGTCACTGATTCCATGAAGGGGAAGAATGACACAAGAATGCTGCCAACCCTCTTTCTAAGACAGCAAGGTGAGGCATGAGAGAAGATTTGACTTCTCTTTCTAACAGCTATGAACAAACACATAGAGGTCACCGTGCCAGCAAGTCTTTTGGTTTAGCAGAGTCTTTTTAAGGTTGTTACATTCCCTGTAGACTTCAAAAGCAGAACATACCAATATAGTGGTGCCATTGCTAACTAAGGCATCTATTTTGGTAAGAACAGACTAATGTCTGTCGAGAATGGAAAAACACTTTGGCAATTAGAAACCTTCCAGTTGTTGTTGTTGTAGTTGTTGTTGCTTGTTACTTTTTTCCTTCTTCATTTACTTACTTTCTCTTCCATTCATCTTTCTTCTCCTCTTCCTCTTTCTTTTTCTTCCCCTCCTCCTCCTCTCTTCCTCTTCCTTCTCTTCCCTTCCACTTCCTGTTTCTCCTCCACCTTTCTTTCTTTTTCTCCTCCTTCTCCCTCTTCCTGCTTCTCTTTCTTTTTTCTTCTCCTCCCCCTCCTCTTTTCCTGTCCTCCCCTTCTCTTCCTGTTTCTTCTCTTTCTTCCTCATTCTCTTTTCATCTTCTCCTCCTCTTCATCCTTCTTTCTTTTTCTTCTCTTCCTCCTTTTCCTTCCCCTCCCCTTCCCATTCCTCTATTTGTCTTTTCTCCTCCTCCTTCTTCCTCTCTTCTTTGTCTTTTCTCCTCATCTCCTCCTCCTTCTTCTTCACCCCACTTCACTCCATCCTCCCTCCCCCTAATCAACAAGCTGACTTGCCCTATTTCCTTATATCCCACAGCCCTTTCCACACCACTTACCAACAAGGTTGACTGTCAACCTTTCCATAAGGTCCTTATCTATCCCCAAATCTCTTATCCAAAAGCTTGTCAGCCATTCTCCATATTTCTTCTTTTCCTTTCCATAGACACTTCCTCACCTAGACCTACTTACCCCCCTCCAGCTCCTGGGACATGTTGGTACCATTTTACTGTGGCTGGTATCTTTGTTCTTTGGATGTCTTGCAGAAGATGTAGGTAGGATTCCAGGTCTTGTCTTTCTTCAGGTGAGGCCATGGATATGTGGTTAAGAAGTTTGCTTCCCAATCATGTCACTTCAGGTTCAGCCCCACTGCGTGGCAACTTGAGCAAGTATGTTTCTGCTGTGATCTCCAGGCCAAGGAATTGTGTGTGGGGGGGGGGGGGGGGCACACAGAAACTGAAAGAAGCCCTTTGTTTGTGTAAGTATGTATTATGTACATAGCACCATTCAAGCATGGTCGATACCAGTGCTGCCTGACTGGCCTCTGTGCTGGTGGCACATAACATGCATCCACTACACTCTCGGAATGGTTGGCATTAGGAAGGGCATCCAGCTGTAGAAAACTTGCCAAATCAGATTGGAGCCTGGTGCAGCCTCCTGGCTTGCCAGTCCTCAGTCAAACTGTCCAACCCATGCCAGCATGGAAGGTGGACGTCAAATGATGATGATGATGCTGATGATATATGTCTTTCTTTCTTTCTTTCCTTCTTTCTTTCTTTCTTTCTTTCTTTCCTTCTTTCTTTCTTTCCAAAGTAAGTATCAGTTGAGCACTAGTGTAGATGTAGTCAACTAAATCTCTTCCCCACCCCTACCCCCAATTGCTGGCCTTGTGCCAAAATTTGAAATCATTATTATTTTGGTTTGGCTCAATTTCGGTCTTATTCCTGGTGGGCTTTCTGAAGTTAACGGAAGTTAAATGTAACGGAAGTTAATTAGTCCGATAATGATTTCCAAAGTTAACCTAAAAGTTAAATTGTTAACGAAAATGTTAACTTTAATCCATATACATATATATACACACACACACACACATATATATGTATATATTTATGTGTGTGTGTCTCTGTGTCTGCGTTTGTCCCCCACCAGCACTTGACAACTGGTGTTGGTGTGTTTACGTCCCTGTGACTTAATGGTTCAGCAAGAGAGATCGATAGAATAAGTAATGGGCTTCAAAAAAATAAGTTCTAGCATCGATCTGTTTCGCAGAGTTAGAACCCTTCAAGGCAGTGCCCCAGCATGGCCGCAGTCAAATGACTGAAACAAGTAAAAGATAAAGGATAAGTATTTGGGGTGGGCGGGGGTCAATGAAATTGAATAACCCCTCCCCTCGAGAAGACGATTAACCAGGACCAGAGGGGAAGAGGAAGAAAACAAGTGGCTCCAAATTGACCCCCACCTCCATGGGGGTATTTGTGGCAATACACTCCAACCCCCAGCCCTATCAATATGATAGGAGAGGTAGTGGTGATGGTGGGGTTGTTTAGCAACAAGGGCCATATCATGGCTCCTCACTTCTTCTCAGGGTTAACAATGCTATCACATCTATTGGACATGAGAATTGAAAGCTTGAATCAAGGGAGGTGGGCCAGGGAAAGTTGTACAAGATCCAGCAATGAATCTTGCTTCTTCCATTAGGCACAGTCTGGCTGCAAGGAACGTTGCTATGCCGACGGACTCTTCTGTCCTCACCCCTCCTCTTCCTCCTCGTATTGCAATTGCTGTTGCTTATTCTACCACTCCTGCCATCACCACTACATCTGCTGTGGCTGTTACTGCAATTACTACTAACACCACCACCACCACCACTACCACCACCACCACAACCACCACCACCACTTCTACTACTACTATCAATACCTTAGTACTGCTGCAGCCAGTATTACTACTCCATTTACTACAGCTACTACCACCATCAACACTGCCACCACTACCACCACCACCACCAAGAACAACAACAACAACACTATCATTATCACCAACATCACCACCACAAACACTGCCACCACCACCACCAAAACCACCATCACCACCACCACCACCACCACCACTCCGTCTGTGTTCTATGGTAAGGAATATGTTAAACTAAATAGTGTTCACCTTGAATATTTTCATTCACTTTGGCTCAACATTTCTTTGAAATTCCAAGATACACCGAATTCTTGTTCCAGGAAAGGAAACTCTTGAAGTATTTTTCAGAGCAATAAAAATAATAATGATAATAATCCTTTCTACTAAAGGTACAAGGCCTGAAATTTAGGGGGAGGGGGATAGTTGATTGCATTGACCCCAGTGTTTCACTGGTACTTAATTCATCAACCCCGAAAGGATGAAGGGCAAAGTTGACCTCAGCAGAATAATAATAATAATAGTAATAATAATAATAATAATAATAATAATAATAATAATAATAATAAATCACTCCTCTGGAACTTCACCATTCAAACTGACAGAAAGATAGATGCAAATAGGCCAAATATTATATTGATAGACTTCAGACAAAAATTATGCCTCCCCATTGATATGACTGTCCCAACCGATATAAACGTATCTGTCAAGACCTACCAAAAACTGAGCAAGTATAAAGATCTTCCATTCATCCATCCATCTGTCCATCTAACTGTCCTTCCTTCCATCCTTCCATCTGTCCTTCTGTCCATCCAACTGTCTTTCCATAGCTGTCCGTCTGTCCTTCCATTCAGCCATCTCTCCTGTCCATCCGTCCTTCCATCCATCCATTTGTCCATCCTTCCGTCTGTCCATCCTCTGTCATTCTCTCCTTCCATCTGTCCATCCTCTGTCATTCTGTCCATTCTTCTGTCCATTCAGCTGTCCTTCCATCCGTCTGATCATTCTTCCATCTATCCATCCATCCATGTACAAGATTCTTTTCCTGACATTTCCCCCAGGTACCATTTGGAGACTGTAGTACTGTCCGGAATTGGTTGAAGATTGATGGCATCATAGGGAAACCACCAAGGGAACATTCAAAACGTCCAGTCCTTGGATTGGAATGTCAGAAAAAGGAAGTATGTATTTTATAGACATTTTGTTTTTGTTTTCTTTTTAATGTTTTGTAATTTGTCATTCTTTCATTCCTCAATCATTACTCATCATTCATTCATTCAATCAATCAATCTTCTCTTTCTTCTTCTCCATCTTTCTTTCTTTTATTGGTTTTAGTTGTTGGACTACGGCCATGCTGGGGCACCTCCATCCAGCGTTTTCAGTCAAAACGTATTGACCCCAGAGCTCATTTCATTTATTTTGGTAATCTTTATTCATTAAGCCACCAAGGGAACATAAAGGGACAAAATATAAACAAGTTTTTATTTTATTTTATATATTCAAATACACGACATATCGGAGACCCTCTTCTGTCACGAATGACCATGGGATTGCACCTAGAAAGTTACCCTCCCAGGCAGAAGTCCAGGCAAGGTTGTTTATGGAAGACCAGCAGTCGTCCATGCATACCAGCCTCCTCTCTCCATTTAATTTTTTCCATGTTTCTTTCATGTTAATGTCTCCATTTTGAAACGATCGTATGCATGGATTAAAATTTTATAAAACTTTTAACATCTTCTGTACATATGAGTACGAGTTGTATGTGTAGATATTGATATGTATAAACATCTGTATAGATATACATACATGTCTAATATATACATATGTATACATCTTCACATATATATTTTCTTCTACTAAGCACTGACCTGTCCAACCACCTAATCTATATTCCAAAATTCTTCATTCCATACTACATATATATCATCATCATTGTTTAACGTCTGCTTTCCATGCTGGCATGGGTTGGAGGGTTTGACTGAGGACTGGCAATGAAGATGATGATGGTGTTGTTGTTGGTGGTGGTCGTTGTAGTGGTAGTGGGCAGTGTGTGTGTTTGTAAATGGCCTCTTTGCATAATTTCTTGAGTATGGCCTGGTGACTCACACACCATGCTAATTGCTTATGCAGTTGTGAGCAGACATAGTGCCTTTGTCTGCTGACCTTGACCCAGCATACGACAGCCAAAGAGAGTGAGAGATGAGGGGGGGGGGGGGGGGGGGGGTAGAGAGGCTGCACCAAAACTAGACTGGTTCTTATTTACAGCCAAGTAGACTGGAACAACATTGAAATGAACTAGCCTGCTTAAGCTTAGGAATTGAACCCATAACTTTATGGTTATGAAGTCAATACTTTAAACCTCTCCCTGTTCAAAGCATTTTCCTAAGTTTGTCCTAAACGTTCATGTATGTTTTCAGATTTTTAGATAGCCCTTGTTTTATATGTTCTGAGTAATATAAAAGCTTTCGGCGATCTTACGGTACGAGTCCTAAATATCGGCCTTTTCCATAAAAGATCGCCAAGCTGGCGGCTTTCTTTTCCTTTGTCACAAAATACTCAGATCGTTGAAGACATTGGGAATGTCTATCATATATGATGCATGAACACCGGGGATATATGTCTTGTGTATCACCTGTGATAACATAGGATAGCAAAAGGGTTAAAGTGATCTAAATGAAAACTTTGTGCTAGTTTATGTCCCAAACACCAGCTTAATAACAACAAAGTTATTTTGATAAATCCTCTATTATTTTCAAAATTAATTGAAACAATGACAGTGTATTTCAACAAAAATATGATAACAAAAGGATTAACCATTTGCCTGTCCAAATCTTTTAAAGTTGGTACTAAACCTCCAATGTTTGTTTTCAGACGTTTAGTTTGTCCTAAAGCTTACCTTTCATAAGTCCCAAGTTATACTGGTGGTTGAAAAAAAATCGGGAATGTGTATCATATATTTTGCATCTATACCAGGGAATCATGTTCTATGTATCAGATGTGATACAAAGAACATGCAAAAGGTTGACTCCAAGGAAGGTCGTGTTCCCTCAGGGTAGACAGTAGGTGTTAGTAAACTAGATTGCCGAAAAAAATGGCCTTATTGTTCAACACACACCATCAGTAATTATTAATTAAATTACTGATGTGATTATTATAAGAAATAATGTGAATAATATGTCGACAGTAATACTTACATTATCAGACTCGGCCTTTCTCTCACTTCCCCCACTCTCTCTCTCTCTCTCTCTCTCGTAGTCATACTCCCTATCTAACCTTTCTGCTTTCTGTTAATACAACTCAATGCAAAATATGTAAACGAAAGCGAGAGCTTTCTAAAATTTGAACAAAGTCCACTCAAAACATTCATGTAATAAATATTTTTGACACCTTTCCCCATCAAACTCTTTACTTTTCATGTTATCTTCGCCCCCTTCGTACTTTGCTCACTACCACCACCATCTCAAAATGAACTATCTAAAATAGCTATTAAGGAACAGTGATGGTACTAAAATTTGAACAAAGTCCACTCAAAACACTCATAATATTTTTGACATTTCTTCTCTTTCACTAAAACTCTTACTTTTTTATGTTATCTCTGCACTCCCCACTACATTCCTCCCCTACCGCTCCATTTTAAAGTATGTATACACTAAAGCCTCTAAAATGGCAACGACAGAAGGTTTGGGTACCAAAATTTGAACAAAGTCCACTTAAAATACTAATACCGTCCTAACATTTTATTTCCTTGCTAGAACAATGCTTATTATTGTGTTGTAGTCGTTGTTGTTGTTACTGTCATCGTCTTCGTCGCCGCCGCCATCATGGGTGTAGTTTGTGATTAAGTGAACTGAAGTGATGTGGTGGATGGGCTCATCAGAATTATTAAGAGCAGAGAAGTGGTTGACTCGATCGGTTGTCTGTCAGACAAGTGTCATCTTAAGGCTTGTACACACTGAGCATTTGATCTGTTGGGAATGGCACAGGTCTTGGGGAACAATTCTAATCGATGTTTATTGTCAATAAATAAATACCATAAGGCGCCATTGCTCTTATTTGCCTTGGGTGGTGAGGGACCCAGCTGTCAGAATTAATATATTTACTATTAAGGATCATCTTTCAATGTCCTTGGATAGCAAATTACTTTTCGTCTGACTTCATGCTTTTTATTGTGGATAAAATAAACGACCAGCAGCAGCAGTAATAGTTGTTGTTGCTCTGGCAGTGATGGCGGTGGCAATGTTGTGGAACTCCATGGACAGCTTAGACCCAGCGTCACTGCAGGAGTGACTCGGATGACTTGACCATTCCACACAAGTTAATGCCATGTCACGGATCAGTGAACTTTTTTAAGTCATTGACTTCCTTCATGGAATCATTGATATACTAATTAAATAGATATGATCGCCGTAAATAGATATGTAGGTAGATATATAGATATATACGTAGAGGTAGGTAAATAGGTACACCATATACACATACGCATACACACAAAGGCACACATCCATACATAACAGACGCACGTAAATAATCACACAAACTCTTACACATAGACACACGCAACAGAGATAAACACTCAAATACACACACATACACATGCATACTTACATGCAAGCACACACAAACACATGGATATGCAGAATACATTGATACATACGTACGTACATGCACACACAGACATACACACTCAGACATAGATACATACATGCATGCATACATACATACATACGTACACACACATACACACTCACACATACATACGTACGTAGGTACGTACGTACTTACCTACATTCTTACATAGGTGCATACACAAGTACACATGCACGCAACAGAATCTCAAAGAGACCAAAGGAACGTGGTTCCAATAACGGACAGTTTCGACATCCATTGACAAAGCAACGAAAATTCTTTGAAAACACCAAAAAAATAACTAAATAAATAAATGAGTGGAAATGGAACTGGTGAGTGTCTTTGTTAGATATTAAGGTAGAATGACGCCCTCCAGACACAACAAATTAATTATAATTAATAAAATAAATTTCTTAATTAAAAAACGATAATTCATTAGTTCTTTTGTGTAATTAACCAATTTTTATGAGGAATATTTAAAGAAATTTAATGGACCCATTACAAAATCGTTGGTAGATTATTGACTCACCATCATGTAAATTTCTATTATAAAATTAAAAATTATAATTAATAAACATTTTCTTTATTTAATTAATAATAATTCCTTTGACTTTTTTCTGTCATTAATACGTTTTTAATACATTTATGAATTTGTTTTCGCAAGAATCCTGATGTGAAATCATGTGTTGAAACAAATTTTGTTATATTTTAGGATGGTAATTGTTGTTTTTTTTTCTTTCCAAATAAACACATTCATTATATATTCATTCTTCACTCATTTATTATTGTTCTTATTTAATCTCAAGTCCATTGTCTGGAAATCTTTCGTCACACATCTGTGACCTCTTCAGTGACACTTTTTCCATCCACGTGTATCCTCCAGCTCCGCCTAGTCCAAACAGAACAGGAAGAGACACGTGAGATGAAGAGTCACTCAAGAGGTCACAGGTGTGTGACGAATGATTTCCAGACAATTGAACATAAGATAAAATAAGAACAATGAAAAACAAATTATAGCATGTGTTTTTGGCACAAAAAAAAAAGAAAGAAAATGACCATCCTGAAATATAACGATATGCTTTTTAATACCATCCTCATTATTATCACTACCGTCACCATTACCTCCACCACCACCACTGCCATCATCACCACCATCGGCACTATCACCACCAAAACCACCACTACCACCACCATTATCACCACCTCTACACTCAAAACTACCATCACAACCATCACCACTCTCAAAACTTCCACCGCTACCATAATTACTACCACCATGACCACCACCACCACCACCACCACCACCACCACCACCACCACCACCACCACCACCACAACCACCATTTATCACTGTTATCATCATAGTCACTGCTCCTGTTGTTATAATTCTTGTTATTTCCAGATCAGTTCTAATCAAACAAGCGTGTTCAAAGTGATTCCAGCCATGATCCACACTGTCTTTTCAGTAAATTTCATTATCTAATTTGTCCTTCCTTTTTTTTAAGACAGTGTAATTTGAGAATATTTGACTGTTATTTCTAGCAGGTCGAGCAGACCACATAGAGGCTCCCTCCACCATTTGCTTGCATCTTTATTGTGTTGAATGAAGACCACACCACTTCTCATTGCCCTTTTCCTATTTAAAAAAAAAAAATTTGTTTTTTATTTATTTATTTTTGTCTTTGCAATAGGTCAGTGGTCGACGGTTTTGGAAAATCTTCAAACTTCTTTGCGGAACCCCAGAAGTATTCTTCAAAGACTGTTACGTACACAACCTCTGCCCACTTCTGTTCATGAAGACTTCGCCCAAAATCATCTCACCTGGGAAACTCAAAATCAAAGAACGCAAACAGTTAATCGCAGCATGCAACCATTCTTTCCTGCAGGTGGTGCAGTTGTTGCAGGTGAAGCTCGTTATCGGCATCGGCAACTTTGCCAGCGAGAACGCATCGAAAGCGGTCAAAGGCTTGCAGCAGGACCTTTTCTCCCACCTTCGTATTGAGACCCTCATGCATCCGAGTCCAGCTAATCCGGCTGCCAACAAGGACTGGCAAAGTTATGCATTGAATAAGTTGAAACAAATTGATATTATGAGTTACACAGACTGGGAAATATCTGATGGCCAAGTAATTGACTCACAAGGATAATTTTTAATGTTTTATTTGGTTGAATGTCTAATTTTTCCACATTCTGAGGGTTTTTTTTTTTTGCTGATCATCAGCAAATGAACAGTACACCATGTGTGTATATATGTGCACGTGTGTTTGTATATAATATATATATATATATATCTTTTACTCTTTTACTTGTTTCAGTCTTTTGACTGTGGCCATGCTGGAGCACCGCCTTTAGTCGAGCAAATCGACCCCAGGACTTATTCTTTGGAAGCCTAGTACTTATTCTTTCGGTCTCTTTTGCCGAACCGCTAAGTTACAGGGACATAAACACACCAGCATCGGTTGTCAAGCAATGTTGGGAGGACAAACACAGACATACAAACACATACACATATACATATATATATACATATATACGACAGGCTTCTTTCAGTTTCCGTCTACCAAATCCACTCACAAGGCATTGGTTGGCCCGAGGCTATAGTAGAAGACACTTGCCCAAGATGCCACGCAGTGGGACTGAACCCGGGACCATGTGGTTGGTAAGCAAGCTACTTACCACACAGCCACTCCTGTGACACTTATTCGGTGGCCATGATAAAAATCTGAGTTTCGGATGCCGGGGTGGGAGCCCACGCCAACATCTCTTCAGTTATCCAGCCATTGAAAATTCCTGTGAAAAATGACCATTAAACACTTCCTATCAATATATATATATATATATATATATATATATATATATATATGTATGTATGTATATATGTATTATATATGTATGTATGTACATATGTATGTATAAGGTGGCGAACTGGCAGAAACGTTAGCACGCTGGGTGAAATACTTGGCGGTAGTTTGTTTGTCTTTATGTTCTGAGTTCAAATTCTGTGGAGGTCGACTTTGCCTTTCATCCTTTCGGGGTCAATAAATTAAGTACCAGTTGCGTATTGGGTTTGATCTAATCGACTGGTACCCCTCCCCAAAAATGTTGGGCCTTGTGCCTAGACTAGAAAAGAATATATATATGTGTATATATATATATATATATATATATATATATATATATATATATATATATATATATATATGTATATATATATAAACAAAACTGTCCAACGAACAGGAACGTGAAAGCCTGAGTAACAATTTTTGTGATATTTTTGCTGTTTTTTAATAAAGCATATTACTCTACCTCTGGTATTCGAGTACTATTTTTTCCCCACCTTATTTTGCATTTATGTGCTTACTAGTGAATGGTTTAATTAATAATGCTCTGGTGAGCTGGCAGAAATGGTAGCATGCTGGGTGAAATGCTTAGCTGTATTTTGTCTGTCTTTATGTTCTGAGTTCAAATTCTGCAGAGGTTGACTTTGCCTTTCATCCTTTTGGGGTCGACAAATTAAGTACCAGTTACGTACTGGAGTTGATCGAATTGACTGCCCTCCCACCCTCCCCAAAAATTTCAGACCTTGTGTCTAGAGTAGAAAAGAATATTCTTCAAACTGAAATTCTCTCCTCGATTTTCATTCCATTAAAAGATTATGTTTTTTCTTCCTTTGGGAAAAATATAATTGTTATTTATTTATTTATTTTTTTGATAATTTATCACATTTCATTTTTTGCTTCTTCTTATTATTTTTGACCAATTCTAAATAATGGGGTTTTGTAAGTTGAGCTTCCTTCATTTGAAAGTCTGGCTTCTTTAATTATTAAGATGACAAGCAACAACAACAACAACAACAACAACAACAACACCAACGGCAGTAGCTAAAACAAAAAGAGGGGCAGCAACCACTACTACTGCTACTACTACTTTTGTGTATATTGGTGTATGTGTGTGTTGTATTGGTGTGCATATGTGTGTATGTGTACATGCACGTGTATGTTTGTGTGTTGTATTAGCGTGCGTATGTATGTGTGTGCTGTATTGGTGTATGTGGATGTGTGTGCATGTATGTATGTGTTTGTTGTATTAATGTGCATATGTGTGTATGTGTGTATTGTATTGGTGGGCGTATGTGTGTGTGTGTTGTATTGGTGTATGTGTGTGTGTATGTATGTGTGTGTTGTAATGGTGTGCATATGTGCATGTGTGTGTACGTGTACGTGTATGTGTGTGTGTATTCTTTATTTGTGGAATTGCGATACCAACAATGGTTTCTTGTAGGAAGTGCACAAATTTTCAAACATTCCAGTTTCAATGTTGGCAATCTGCCACCATGTTGTCAATCCACCAATAAAGGATATATTTATCCAGCAAATATGGTGTTTAGCACTCACCCTCACTGCTTGGCACCCGCGTCCACACACACACACGCAGCTGTGTGGTAAGAAGATTGCTATTTGTTATGTTAGGTATCTGTCAGTTGTGTCTGTGTTTGTTCCCCCACAATTGCTTCACAACTGATGTTGGTGTGTTTACGTCACCATCACTTAGTGGTTCGGTAAAAAGAGACTGATAGAATAAGTACTAGGCTTACAAAGAGTAAGTCCTGGGGTCAATTTGTTCGACTAAAGCTGGTGCTCCAGCATGGCTGCAGTCAAATGACTGAAACAAGTAAAGAATAAAAGAATACAGAGAGAGAGAGAGAGAGAGAGAGAGAGAGTTTCTGTTGAATTAATTAATTTCTGTACTAATTACCCATCATGCCAATGTGCATAATATCAAATGAAACAATTTTTTTTCCTTCTAAACTCTAGAAAAAAATAATTAAGTATATTTATTTCGTATTTTATCTGTTTATTAAAAACACATTTTGTTGCACTCTGCTTCACTTTGGTGCACTTTAAGATATCCATTTTAGTGCCATTTAGAAGGCTTCTAACAAAATCCAACAAACAAACAAAAAGCTTGGTGCCAAGAATTCTAATGAAAGACATTCTTTTAAAGAAATGTTCAAATGAAAATAAAAGAAATAAAAAATGAACTCGGGGGAAAACATAACCAAAAAATTATTATTCTGAAGATTTCTTGGGTGTATTTTTTGTGGGGTGGGAGATAGGTGTAGTGTGGTTGTGTTGTTAAGAAGTTCATTTCAAAGTTATGTGGTCCTAAGTTCAATTCTTCTGTATGACACCTGGAACTGTTTTCTGTCATCACCTCAGGCCAACAAATGGCATGTCAGTGAATTTGGCTGGCAGAGACTGTATTAAGTCTATTTTCTCTCTATCTGTCTGTCTACCTATCTATTTGTATATCTATCTATTTATAGGACTGTCTTGACCCAAGGAACATCTTTACTGGAGGACGGAAGCTTCGGACTCTGCTTGCATTTCAGGAAATTCCTGCTAGTGTCCTGGTATCCACCAGCTAACAGGGTCAATTACAAATAGTGGTCAAAGGGAACCAATCCATTGTTGTTGACATAGTAACGAAGTCTTTTCCTCCTCCGTTTTTTTTTAGAGAGGCCATAGGCCAATGGGTTTAGGGTCAAAAGAAATAGTGAAGCTAAACGCTTTATGGATGTGTAACCCAGGGTAACTCCATAAACCGGCCATACCCCCCTCTCTCTCTTTCTATATATATATATATATATATATATATATATATGGCGATCTTACGTTAGATTGCCTATATGGATATATATATATATATATATATATATATATATATATATATATATATACAGTGGCGGACTAGGTCTAAAAATATTGGTTGCCAGGAGACTAAGGAGTCCGCAACTACAATGCTATCTTTTAATCTTTTAATTTTGTTAAAAGTATTCTTTTCAACTGTCTACAAACACAGCCAGGCTGAAATATTTAATGCATTCTTCCAGGAGTGAATAAAAAATTCTCAAAATTGAGGGGATGGACCCCTTAGATACTAACATGTCTAGACCCCTTAGATACTAACATATAGATTCTGATGGCACAGGGGCCAACTTGCCATCGGGCAAGCTGGTAACCTGCCCAGTCTGCCACTGTGCATGCATTGCGTTTCAAATTATTTACAACATAATCTTCTTTTTATTCTATTTAAAAACTTCGTGGGAATTCTATGAAATTTTCATAGAATGTTGGCAACAGTTAAATGATCATGGCGTGTAAAAAATGTGAAGTTCTGTAAAACAACACGGAAACTACGGGCATTTAGCCAATTTATGTAAACTTTCAGTGTTTCAAATTATTAGCGAGCTTTAATTAAAAATCGTGTAAACAAGACAATACCAATTTGTTTGATGTTCACACAGAAATGAATACATACAGTCGTAAACATGAAATAAACTGCTCAAAAATTATAGGTGAGCTGGTTAGTAAGGGATATATGAGCCTTTGAAATAATTTGGAAAAGGCGCTGATCCATGGAACATGCTAATTTCTGGATCTTCTTTGATGTTATACCTTTCTCTATTATCGTAAACTCATCGCTTTAGAATACTTAAGTTTTCTATTGAGTTTAAGTTTTTGGGAACCTGCAGACCACTTCATCTTCCGAGGTCTACAGAAGCCTAATTGTTGCAGAGGTGACCGGTAATAAAGTCACAGGAAAAAAAAGTCACAATTAATTTATGGAATCCGGACAAAACCCACCTAGGACAAAACCCTTGTGACTTTATTGCCGTGACTTTTTTTTTTTTTTTACCTGGATTCGCTGCAGGATTTGTCTGTAGTTTTGACCTGGATTCGTTTGTAGTTTTGACCTGGATTCGTCTGTAGTTTTCTTCGCTGAGTGTGAGGGCGCATTACCTTGCATGGATATTATGGTTGTCTTGAAGATGATGCTTTGCTTTTTAACCAAGGTTCAAGATGTTCCCTCAAAAAGGCCATGTAAGTATCTACTGTCATTTTAACACCGTCAGGTACTTTCCAAAGACCAACCATAATATCCCCAATAATAACAGCCCAAATTATGATGCCTCATTCTCTGATGACGATCTCGTCCATTTACAACCCATCCCTAGCTGCAACCATCAGATCCATCAAGGGTAGCAGGAGTTTCGTCCCTAAACAAAACTCTTGAAAAGACGACCTTCATGTTACCTTCTGCCCATTTCTGATGGTTTTGTATGTGCATTTTGCTTACAAGAGGCCTTTTAACTGATGTCACTGGTTTACAGACCTTTTTCAGAAGACGACATCAGGTAGTTCTAGACGTCAGTGTGTTTCAAAAGTTCTCCACTCGTAAGACCTGAGTTCTTTGCAGATTCACGCTTTAATTCATGACAGAGAACGTTAAGAAAGAAACCTCAACAGACCCTTGTTAGCACTCTTAAGTTTCCCCTCCTCCAGTTTTGTGACATCTTCCAATTATTTTAGATATTTCAGAAGTAATAATTGATTTCTCTGAAGCAGATAAATCACATTTACGACCCATCATTGCACGATAATCAGACCACTCGTTAAGAATTTGGAACACTGTAACTTCGTGGAAATCATGCAAATGGCCACGGTTTGTTTATACTTGTACAAAATCTGACGTTTTTTTACAAACCACGCAAATAACTGTTGCCATCATTCTGTGGAAATTTTGTTGAATTCCAACGAGTAGTTTTTTAAAATAAAATTAAAAGATGTTACGTTGTTAACAATTTGAAACGTAGTGTATATATAAATGTACCAGACATTAAAAATAGGAGTGGAGATTTATACATCCTTAAAGCTTGTTTATTAGAGTATTATATACAATACATTCACTTTAAATGTTTATCTGACACGTGTTTCTACTACATGGATATCTCAAGATGTTGCATCCTGTTGAATACACACACACACACACACACACACATATGAACATACATACACGAACATATATATATACATGCATATAGAAAGATAGATGAATAGATAGATAGACAGACAGACAGATAGATTGATAGATGGGGGAATCGGTGGAACAGCTGGTAAGGGTGAATGGAGTGTGATGGTATGGGCATGTGTTGAGGAGAGATGAGGAGCATGTTCTAAGGTGGGTGCTAGAGTTTCAGGTAAATGGACAACGAAAGCGAGGTAGACCAAGGAAAATGAGGAGGGGACAGGTGGAGGAGGAGATTGGGAGGGTTGGCTTGAGAAGGGAGGTCGCCCCAAACTAGGCAAGATAACAAGATGGTGTGAGGCCAGTTGTTATGGCATTGAGGTAGATTCGGCCACCCCTGTTAACAGGGACAAAACCTGGATTTAAAACACTGGATGATGATAGATCACCAAACATATTCTTCACTCATAAAGAATATAATGTTGGTCTTTACGTTAGGAATATGTATCTAACACAATGCTTTTCATAGGGTTCTCCACAACAAGCTTGTGCATTACACTAAAATATGATTTCATCCTTTTTTTTGTTACCGTATTCCTGTTGAAACACATTGCTTTTGTTTCAGTTAATTTTGAAAATAATGAAGAATTATTTACAACGACTTTATTAAGCTGGTGTTTGGAATATAAACTAACATGAAATTTTGATGGAAGATTTTAATTTAGATCACTTTAACCCTTTTGTTACCATATTTCTTGTGATATAAACTTTGTTTCAATTAATTTTGAAAATAAGGAAGAATTTTAATTTAGATCACTTTAAAACTGGGAATTTGTATAATAAAAGGATTAGAACTTAGAATGGTCTCAGGTAGGTTAGTATCAAAAGAATTAAGGGTTTAGAAAGAACATATTCTTGGTTGTCTTGAAGAATGTCTTGTTTATTACTTTGCTAGACAGGAAAATGTCAACATGGCTTTGGGTTCAAGTCTCACTGCATGGTACCATGTGAGAGTTCCTTCTATTCAACCTCATCATCATCATCAGCATCGTTTAATGTCAGTTTTCCATGCTGGCATGGGTTGGGTGGTTTGACAGGAACTGGCAAAGCCAAGAGCTACACCAGGTTCCATCGTCTGTTTTGGCATGGTTTCTACAGCTTTAAGGCCTTCCTAACATCAACCACATTATACCGAGCACTGAATGTTTTTTAAAATGACCCCACACCAGTGCCTTTTACATGGCACCACCACCTGTGCTTTTTCTGTGGTACCATCACCAGTGCTTTTACATGGCACCGTCACCAGTGCCTTTTCTGTGGCACCAGTACTATTGCTTTCTCTGTGGTACCATCATTAGTACTTTTTACATGCCACCAACTTCAAATTCACTGAAGTTTTGTGAATGAATTTAGTAGAATTTTGTAGACAGAAACTGGAAAAAGCCCGGTGTGTGAGTGTGTGTTATTTCTTTACTACTCACAAGGGGCTACACACAGAGGGGACAAACAAAGACAGACAAACGGATTAAGTCGATTATATCGACCCCAGTGCGTAACTGATACTTATTTAATCGACCCTGAAAGGATGAAAGGCAAAGTCAACCTTGACAGAATTTGAACTCAGAACGTAGCGGCAGACGAAATACCGCTAAGCATTTCGCCCAGCGTGCTAACGTTTCTGCCAGCTCGCTGCCTTATGTGTGTGTGTGTGTGTGTGTGTGTGTGTGTGTGTGTCTCCTTGTCTTGGAATTTTGTGACAATCATAAACAAATATCACCGTTTTGTGAGCAGCTTTAATCACTTCTCTTTTTCCCTGAATTCATTTCTCATCACAAGGAAATACAATCTTGCTAGGAATCATGCGAGGGTTGGCAACAGGAAGGACGTCCAGCTGTAGAAAATCTGCCTTGGTTAATTCTGTCTGACCCATGCAAGCCTGGGAAAGTGGACATTAAATTATGGTGAAAACCCTCTCTCTCTGCTGGGATTATTGTGCATTATTCTCTGTACTGTTCTTGCACTTTTGAATATTTTTTCCATTGAGTTGTAGTGGACCTGGCCACTGTATACAATAATTTCCTTCTTTTTCTTCTCCTTCATCTTCTTCTCCTTATTCTTCTGTGATTATGATGACACTGGTGTTTGGTGTGGGTGGCTGCAGTTGTGGAGGTGGTAGTGATTATGACGCTGATGATGATGACGATGATGATGATGAGGGGGAGGAGGGGAGGTGGGTAGCAGGTTGATAGAAACATGCAAACAATGCATACCACATGCTGGCCTGCTGCAGTGTAATAAAATGTGTCCCTGCAGAGAGAGACCAGTTCAGTCAGTCAGCGCTAACGATGCTGTGGGAGGTGATGACAATTAACCGAGCAATGGGGGGAGTCTCTATTGGTCTTTACAGCGAAATTGTTTATAGTTGTTGCTAGGCGACCATAGAATCAAGACAAAAAGGTGAAGTTGGAAACAAAGTGAACGATGTGTGTGTGTGCGAGCGTGCGTACATGTATATGTGTATATATATATACACACACATATATATACATATATATATATATATATATACATGCATATATATATATATACATACATATATATACATATATATATATATATACATAAATATATACATATATATATATACACATATACATACATATATATATATATGTATATATATATATATATATACATACATACATCATCATCATCATCATCGTTTAACGTCCGCTTTCCATGCTAGCATGGGTTGGACGATTTGACTGAGGACTGGTGAAACCGGATGGCAACACCAGGCTCCAATCTAATTTGACAGAGTTTCTACAGCTGGATGCCCTTCTTAACGCCAACCACTCAGAGAGTGTAGTGGGTGCTTTTACGTGTCACCCGCACGAAGGCCAGTCAGGCAGTACTGGCAACGGCCACGCTCATCTCGCTCGAGAAACCTCATGTGTCACCCGCACAAGAGCCAGTCCAGGGGCACCAGCAACGATCTCGCTCGAAAATAATACAACCCCACACAAGAGCCAGTTCAGGGGTATACATACATATATATATATATATATATATATATATATATATAGAATAATAGTCAGAATGTTGGATGATTTTATATATATATATATATATATATACACACATTTTATTTGCATTTTTAGTGCTTTCTGGTTTAAAGTTAGATTTATTGGCCTTTTTATGAATAAAAAAATTTGTGTGGAAATGTGAAAAAGAGAAGAGAGATGTAGTTTGGTTTGTTGTGGTAAAAGTGTGAGAAGTTTTGTTGTTAAGCATGGGTGGGACACACAGCGCTTCTAGAACTCAGTTTCGCTGACGTGGGCGGGTCTTGTAGCTATGTGGCAAGTGCAGGCACGGGTGCCAATCAGGTGGTACTGTCATTGGCCACGACAGGTCTTTGCAAGCGCAGCTTATTGCCCATTGATTGAAAGGCACTCATAAATGGGGCTGGTTATGCTGCACTGACATAGATCATGGTTACGGTCTCACTTGGCATAATATTATAATAGGTGGCGAGCTGGCATAATCATTAACACACTGGGCGAAATGCTTAGCAGTATTTCATCTGCCGCTATGTTCATTGATTGACAACCGTAATATTTGAAGCCAGCCTGCTAATTCCTTTTACAGTACAAATAATAATGAAGTCTCCACTAAATTATCAATTTTAGTTGTTATCTGATGCAGAACTTTGTTTCAAATTTTGTTTTCTGATTTATTTTGTCTGGATTTGCTTAATATGAATGTCTCAAGAAAATTTATTCATTTAAATGGTTGATAGTCATGTATATTATTATTATTATTATTATTATTATTATGGGGTCCATCTGGATTAAAATTAGCTTATGTGAGGGGGTGCTGAAAATCTCCTGGATTTGGGTAAAAGAAAATACAGGAGGATCAGTTAATTATGATTTTATTCAGCATATTCCCCTCTCAGATTCACACACTTAATGCAGCGGCCCTTTAGTTAAAGAACTCAGAAGGTTGGACCTCCAACCAGGCCTTTTGCGATACCCTTAAAGACAGGAGCTTTTTAGCCCTACTTCGTAGTAGTGAGTGTTAGGGACAAAATTAGTTTACAGGAGGTCCAGCTGGGAATACAGGACCCAACTTAATTTTTTGAGAAATTGTTTTTGGTAAAAAAAAAAATGTACATCTTAAATGCCATCATATACAACAACAACAACAACAACAATAATAATAGTAATAAATAGCTCATTTTTATTCATCTTTTTTGTTATATCTGTAAACATTTCATAAGTAAAATGTATAACAACTAAAAAAAATTAAAAGAAACGGGTCTCAGAATAAAAGGAGACGTTTCCTTTTGAAAGAGAGAGAGAGAGAGAAGGATAGAAAGAGGAGAGAAAGGAGTTTTGTTCTTTGAAGTCAACAGCCATTTAGTCATATTTTGCACTTTTATGTGTGTTAGTCTGCACATGTGAGTGTGTATGTGTGTGTGGTGATAATGGCATATAGAAATGGTAAATGGTTCAAAAAGAACCGCAAACTGCATTCATTCTAGAACTGCTTGGCATTCCTTGCCATTTTCTAATTTATAATTAAGTCCATGATTCAGATCAAATTCCCAACGTAGGTTGGCATACAAGAGATCCGTTACTAGAAAGATCTGAAAACAAAGAAAAAAAACAAAAGAGAGAGAGAGAAAAATAATTAGTAAAAAAAAGGGAAAATATATGAATGTATATAAAACTAAGAGAACAAAACAATGATAATGGATATGTAATTTGCTAATAAAGGCAAGAAGCCAGACAGATGTAAAGGGACATAACTAAATACCACAAGGTATTTAATGTCACTCCGCCTATCTTACCATCCAATGACGTATAGTGAAAATAAAAATAATGACAATGATAATAATAATCATTCCTACTAATAGGCACAAGGCCTGGAATTTGTAGGGAGGGGGATAGTCAATCACAATGACCCCAGTGTGTTACTGGTATTTAATTTATTGACCTCGAAAGAGTGAAAGACAAAGTTGACCGTGGTGGAGTTTGAACCCAAAATGTAAAGATGAATGAAATGCTGCAATGCATTTTGCTCGGCGTGCTAACGATTCTGCCAACTTGCAGCCTTAATAAGAATGATAAAAATACAAACTGTGTTTACACTGGAGATTAACAAACTGCATTTTATCACAATCCACTGACTCCCTCCTCCTCCTTCTCATCATCATCATTTAATATCCGTGATCCATGCTGGCATCGGTTGCATGGTTTGACAGGGAACTGATGTGTTGAAGGACTGCATCGAGCTCCAATACTTTTATTCTTTTATTTGTTTCAGTCATTTGACTGTGGCCATGCTGGAGCACTGCCTTTAGTCAAACAAATCAACCCCAGGACTTACTCTTTGTAAGCCTAGTACTTATTCTATATCAGTCTCTCTTTGCAGAACCACTAAGTTACAGGGGACATAAACATACCAGAATTGGTTGTCAAGTGATGTTGGGGGGGACAAACAAACTCACACTCACATATATGGCGGGCTTCTTTCAGTTTCCGTCTACCAAATCCACTCACAAGGCTTTGGTTGGCCTGAGGCTATAGTAGAAGACACTTACTCAAGGTGCCACGCAGTGGGACTGAACCTGGAACCATGTGGTTGGTAAGCAAGCTACATAACACACAGCCTCTCCTGTGCCCATGTTTGCTTTGGCATGGTTTCTATGGATGAAGACCCCTCCTAAAGCCAAACCCTTGACAGTGCGGACTGGGTGCTTTTTTCATGCTGCCAAGCAGTTCACAGGACTATGAGACTCAAGAGAGGTGATGAGGAGGGGCTCAGCTTCAGGATAGGGGATGAGGGGACAATTCTTTATTAGCAATTTCGTTTGTTTAATCAAACTCTTTGAGAGTTTGGTTGAACAAATGAAAGTGCTAATAAAGAATTATCTAAAATTCTGGCTGCCTCCTTTTTTGCAATATACAATATCTGTACACCACTTCAAAAACTGTGTATATATATATATATGATAGGCTTCTTTCAGTTTCCTTCTACCAAATCCACTCACAAGGCTTTGGTCAGTTCAAGGTTATAATAGAAAACACTTGCCCAAGGTGCTACACGATGGGACTGAACTGGGTACCTTGTGATTGGGGAGCACGCTTCTAACCACATGGCCATGTCTGTGCCTATACATGTAAAAAAAAAAATACCCGTAAAACAGATAATGGCTAGAACAATTTGGACGAACAACAATGCTAAGCCGGTTCCTAAACAGAACGAGGAACATGAAATTCCAGAACTTACTTCTGCTGTTGTGAAAACCAGGGTAATGGCGAAATAAAAGTTGGCGTTGGCGCTGCCAGCGTAAAGCCAGAGGTGCCAGAGCAGTGGAGAGAAAATGGTACTGGTGATAAACATACAGGTTACTATAAAACTGTTCCGTAAATCTGATAAAGACAAAAAAAAAAAAAGGAATGGAAGATGATAATGTTGTATGACAACTGTAGCAGAGTGTGTCTGTGTGTGTGTGAGAGTTAATGACTCTGGTAGTATGTGTGTGTATTAGTGTTTGTCTTAATATGTATGTATGTATGTGTGTGTGTGTGAGAGAGAGAGAGAGAGACAGTTAATGGTTGTGATAGTGTATATGTGTGTATCAGTGTTTGTGTGTGTTAATGTGAGTGTGTGTTAGTGTTAATGACTGTGATAGTATGCGAGTGTATGTGTTAGTGTTAATAATACATGTGTGTGTGTGTGTGTGTAATTGCAGAAAGAAAGAGGTGCAAACACTAGTGGAAGAAGACAAGAGGAGCAGAAGGAGGAGGAGGAAGAAGACAGGTGGTGACTGAAGAGGAAGAAACTTGGAAAACAAGGAAGTCTGAGTGAGAAAGATAAGAAGAGAAGAACAGAGAGGAAGAAAGAGAGGAGAGAGAGAGAGAGGATATATTGAAGGATAGAGAAAGAAGAAAAGAGAGAAATAAGAAAGAATAAAAGAAAAATACAGAATGAGGAGGCAGAAAAAAAAAATTAGAATAGAGAAAAATAAAAAATAAAATTTAAAAAATTAGAATAGAGAAAAATAAAATTTTAAAAAAATAAAAATTAAATTAGAATAGAGAAAAAAAAAAAAAAATTAATTAGAATAGAGAAAAATAAAAAATAAAAAATAAAATTAAAAAAAAACATGTTGAGGAACTTACACGGAAATAAATGTTTCCAAAGTGGGAGGAGACAGAGGAAGAGTGCGACATCTGAGTAACTTGGATAAGACTTGAAGACTCCGGTGAGGAATGTGAGAATGTACATAAGGAAGAGTGGCTGCTCTTTGAAGCGGATCGCAAGAGGAACTGTGTAGACAATGGCGTTGATTTGGAACACAAACAGGAAGAACACTCGAAAGTGTTCAAACATCTCAGTGAAGAAATACCAGAAGACACCAATGTTTGGTGTCAAATCTGGAACTGTGAATCTACAAAAGAGAGAAAGGAAAGTAGGGGTAAAATGGGACGAAGAGAAAGACAAAATTTCTAGAAAATTCTTTAAAATTTAGTTGAGGGATTTGTGTGTGTGTGTATATATACATACATACATATATATATCATCACTTTTTAATGTGTATTTTCCATGTTGGCATGAGTTACACAGACACATATATGATGATGATGATGATAATGGTCGTTCACTTGTGTGACAAAGGGAAACCATCACTGACACAGCCATTCCTATATACATATATAGTTGTGAAGGCGCATGGCTCAGTGCTTAGAACTTTGGGGCTCACAATCATGAAGTAGTGAGTTTGATTCCTGGACTGAACTGTGTGTTCCATTCTTGAGCAAGACACTTTATTTCACATTGCTCCAGTTCACTCAGCTGTAGAAATGAGTTGCAATGTCACTAGTGCCAAGCTGTATCAGCCCCTTTGCCTTTCCTTTGGATAACATTGGTGGCATGGAGAAGGGAGGCTGGTATGCATGGGCAACTACTGGTCTTCCATATACAACCTTGCCCAGACTTGTGGCTCGGAGGGGAACTTTCTAGGTGCAATCCCATGGTCATTCTTGACCAACCGGGGTCTTTACCTTTTTATACATATATATATATGAGTAAATCTAATGAGAAGCAAGTTAGGCAAGGTGATTTACACAGAATATTAAATATATATATATATATGTATAGTTGGAATGTCTCATAGTTACCCCAATCAAGGCCGACTGGAGGTTAAACGACACAAACAAAGTTGAGAAGGAGGAGGAGAAGAAGAAAGAAAAGTACTTACATGAATCCATAAATGGAATTAAAGAACTGCAGGGAGTCTTGTAGCATGAAAGAAATACTGAACAGCAGGCTTAACCAAAATACAAAAAGGATGAATGTTTTTATAAAATATGGCGAACTAGATGTGGTGTTTGAGTCTGTGTTTTTCTTTTGATAGCAATCATACTGGAAATAGAGGAAGAAGAAGAAAAAAACATGAAACACAAATGTATTTAAAATATGGATATGATCTTTGAGATCAAGCAACAGCAGAAGTGGTGGTGGTGGTGGTGGTGCTTAACAGCTACTCATTTTTATCTACCCCAAAAGTTGTTGGCACTCCGTTGCTTACGACGTCGAGGCTTCCAGTTGATCCGATCAACGGAACAGCCTGCTTGTGAAATTAATGTGCAAGTGGCTGAGCACTCCACAGACACGTGTACCCTTAACGTAGTTCTCGGGGATATTCAGCATGACACAAAGTGACACAGGCTGGCCCCTTTGAAATACAGGCACAACAGAAACAGGAAGTAAGAGTGAGAGAAAGTTGTGGTGAAAGAGTACAGCAGGGTTTGCCACCACCCCCTGTTGGAGCCTCATAGAACTTTAGGTGTTTTCACTCAATAAACACTCACAACGCCCGGTCTGGGAATCGAAACCGCGATCCTATGACCGTGAGTCCACTGCCCTGACCAATGGGCTATTGCGCCTCCTCCCCAAAAGGATGTAAAGCAAAGTCACTTCAGCAACATTTGAAATCAGAATGTAAAGAGCCGGAACGCTGCACGGGCAATGGTCAAGGATAGTTGCCTTCAGTCACAAGTGGACGATCATCATATATGTGTGTCTGTGTAACCGATGCCAACATGGAAAATATAAATGAAAGAATGATGGACAAACAGACAAGACTGAAAACAATACTTCTGCCTTCACTAAGGCGGAGGTAATAATAATAATAATAATAATAATAAACAATAATCCTTTCTACTGTAGGCACAAGGCCTGAAATTTATGAGAAGGGGGGGGCCAGTCGATTACATCAACCCCAGTATGCAACTGATACTTAATTTATCAACCCTGAAAGGGCAAAGTTGACCTGGTGGAATTTGAACTCTGAACGTAATGATGGGCGAAATACTAAGGGTATTGTCCAGTGTGCTAATGATTCTGCCAGCTCACCACCATAATTATAATAATAATAATAATAACAATAGTGATAATTGCTGAACACTATCATTACATAGTGCTAAGAGAATCAGGGTAAATATATGCTTGGCATCACATAGCTCTGTCATTCATCTCCAAACCAGCCTCAATTAAGTAAAGCAACAATCTATGATACTTTAGCTGTGGTCATCTTGTCTTATATTTTTCTCAGCACAGTCTACCTTGGGCTGCATTATCTAAGGTGTTCTTTATTTTTCTTAAGGTGATAGTATGTGTGTGATCTGACATAGATTTGGCTGCTGTTTTTAGCTGTTTGACCAACCGCATAAAGACTTTCAGAGTTAGAGAGTCCTGATGGATTAATGGTAGTAAGAGAGAGAGAGAGAGAGAAAGAATACTAACCTGGTAGAAATATAGAGCCGCTGGGACACAGAGCACTACGGGGTAGAAACATTCATAAGTAGCCATTGCCAGGCAGAAGGTGGATAAAATCATGTTGGCTGTAGAGAGAAAGAGAGAGAGAGACAGAGTGAGTGAGTGCATGAGAGTATGTATGTATGCGTGTGTGTGTGTGTGTGTGTGTGTGTGTGCATGCATACATGCATGGATAAAATATACAAATGTGTATGTGTGGTGTATGTGTTTATGCTGAAGAATTTTGAAGATGAACGAACCTTTAGCAGTCCAGTAGAAAGCCAACAGAATTAAAAAATTATGGATTATTCCAGTTGATCTGGCTAAACACACTCCAATACTGTATGGATTCAAGAAATGCCTGGAAAAGATTAAAAAAAAAAAGAAAGAAAGAAAAGAAAACAATTTTACTAAACATTTTATTATAGACAGCAAAACTTGGACAAATTAATGGGACACACTGACAAAGGGTAAATGCCAACCAAGGGGTAATAAAAGCCACATACAAAATTTACGTGAGAAAAAGAATACAAATATATATATATATATATATATATATACATAAGACTGTATAAATCTTTATACATGGCGAGAAGAACCTTCATGAGACTTCTTACATGCTAAAAAGGGCAGTTAAACCCAAACCACAAGAAAAGAAATCCTTAAGGCACGTTGCTAATAGGCACTAGAGTGAATAAAAGATTAGTTAATCCTAATTCACTGTAGTGCCAACAAAATACTAAATAAGTACTGCAGTTGATTTGTTCAACTAAAGCTCTTTAAGGCAGTACTCCAGCATGGGCACAGTGTGGTGACCTGAAACAAGTCAATGATATACTTACACTGCAACTATAAACACTTGCAATTTCTTTAAATTTTCTGCCTTCAAAAGGATGGGTGCTGCATCTTTCGAATAAGTATCAACATCATTGGATTGTTTTTGAAGCTGGAAGAGGAAGAGGATTGCAATGAATAATTCAGGAGCAGGGAGGCGGCGGCGGGGGGCAGGCGGCGTTTACAAAATGAGAATAAAGTTGATGATGCTTTCTGCTACAGACACAAGGCCTGAAATTTGTGGTGGTGGTGGTGGTGGTGAGAGGCAGAAGAGTTGATTGTGTCAATCTCAATATGAACTTAGAATGTGAAGATGGACAAAACGCTGCTAAATATTTCGTCTGGCGTGATAACAATTTTTATTTCTTTATTGCCCACAAGGGGCTAAACATTAGAGGGGACAAACAAGGACAGACAAATGGATTAAATCGATTACATCGGCCCCAGTGCGTAACTGGTAGCAAATTTATCAACCCCGAAAGGATGACAGGCAAAGTCGACCTCGGCGGAATTTGAACTCAGAACGTAACAGCAGACGAAATACCACTAAGCATTTCGCCCGGTGTGCTAACGATTCTGCCAGCTCACTGCTAACAATTCTGCTTCCTCCTAACCACCACTACCACCACCACCACCACCAAAATCGCCTGAAACCCATTTGTCCCAATATGTCTTTCAATAACTGGGTCATGCATCAAGCTCAACAAACGTCCTAGCCACCAATATCTTCATCATCATCATCATTGTTGTTGTTGTTGTTAAATGTCCGTCTTCCATGCTGGCAAAAGAAACACATGTTGGCACGAACCAATCAATCATATTCAAAAATGACGTGCAGTCAATTTAACACAACACACTTCTGACAGGTTTAGAATTAACGACAGGCCATTAATTAAGCAACAGAAACACGAGGACAATCACTCACCAGATATCGGGCAAAAAGCTTAGCTATTTTCATTAGAAGAACTCCTGTAATAGCATCAATGGCCTGAAGGTAAAAAAAAAAACAACAAAACAAATAGAGAGAAAACAACAGATGTATTTAAATGATTGGCAATGTTAACACGCACACACACACACACATGTACCTATGTACATCTATGTATTCTAAGTGGATGTGTTGAATAAATCAACTTCAGTGCTTATTTGTTTTTTAAGCCTGGTACTTTGGCAGTCGCTTTCGCCGAACAGTTATTGTTACAGGGATATAAACAAACCAACACTGGTTGACAAGTGGTGGTGGGAGAATAAACACATGCGCACACAACCTCGTTTAGGCTTTATATATATATATATATATATATACATATATATATATATATATATATATATATATATATATATATATACATATATATATATATATATATATACCATGCATACCAGCCTCCCCTCTCCATGCCACCAATATTATCCAAGGGAAAGGCAAAGACTGATACAGCTTGGTACCAGTGACATCGCAACTCATTTCTACAGATGAGCGAACTGGAGCAATGTGAAATAGAGTGTCTTGCTCAAGAACACAACACACAGCCTGATCCAGAATCGAACTCACTACTTCATGATTGTGAGCCCAACAATTTAACCACAGAGCCATGCATATATATATATATATATATATATATATATGTATATGTACACATACATACATCTGTTGATTTTGGATGTTGATCCAGTTCAGTTAGTTCCTTACAAGATCCATGTATTTATTATTAAACATGTTCCTGATGTAACCCTCTCTCTCTCTCTCTCTCTGAAGACTACCACGTCAACAACAGCAATAAGATTAGTTTCAGGAAAACTTACCAGGAACACAAGATAGTCACTCTGTCCAAATATTCCCAGCATAACATTTGAGAATTTCAACATAAGAGGTGTCTGAAAGAGATAATAATAATAATAATGAGAAGAAAAAGAAGAAGGAGGAGAAGAAGAAGAATCCTTTCTACTATAGGCACAAGGCCTGAAATTTTGGGAGAGGAGATGAGTCAATTACATCAACCCCAGTGTGTAACTGGTACTTAATTTATTGACCCCAAAAGGATGAAAGCAAAGTCAACCTCAGTGGAATTTGAACTTGTTACTTTCTGTTGATCTCTTCCAACTGATAATAAATAAAGCAAGAATCGAAAAGAATGACTTTAGAAAAATTACCTCATGAAAAAGATCCCCAGAATACGGGGAGATATTTTCTCTTGTGAGAAAGACACCTTCCATCACTGAAAGAAGAAGAAAATAATAAAAATAATAATAATCATAATAATAATAATAATAATCCTTTCTACTATAGACACAAGGCCTGAAATTTTGGGGGAGGGGGCAAGTCGATTACATTGACTCCAGTGTTTCACTGGTACTTAGTTTATTGACCCCCAAAAAATGAAAAGCAAAGTCAACCTCAGCAGAATTTGAACTCAGAATATAGCAACAAGCAAAATACCGCTAAGCATTTCGTCTAGCGCGCTAACAATTCTGCCAGTTCACCACCTTTATTATAATAATAATAATAATAATAATGGTTTCAAATTTTGCCACAAGGGCAACAATTTTGGGGAGGGGATGAGTTGATTACACTGACCCCTGTGTTCAACTGGTACCTATTTTATCGACCCCGAAAGAATGAAAGGCTAAGTTGACCTCGGTGGAATTTGAACTCAGAATGTATTTAAACTCTTGCTGAGTGTCCCTAGTCTTGCTGGTGCCATGCAAAAGCACCCATGCTGGTGTTGTGTAAAACTGTGGAGTCGAAACAAAAAGCTTTGACTCCGACTCCTCTACCATTGGTGACTCTGACTCCTCTTCATGTAATTGATTGTGGTCTACATATCTCATAAAGCATATGCTTGTACTTTGAGTAAGCCTAGATGTTAGAACTGGTTTATATTAAAGAATAAAGACATTGTGAGTTGGAGTCAGTATAGTTTTACAGACTCTGACTCCAGCTACCCCTTGTTTCTGACTGACTCCACAGCCCTGGTAAAAAACACCCAGTACACTCTGTAAAGTGGTTGGCATTAGGAAAGGCACCCAGGCATAGGAACCAAGCCAAAACCGACATGGAACCTGGACAGCTTCTCAGTTGGTATCTCGATCAAGCACCAGTGGTTCAATGGTAGAAGCACCTGCCTACCACACAAGCAGCCCAGGTTCAATTTTCTACCAAAGTATTTACTCTCTCTGCACAAACATGGCTGTGCGATTGAGAATTTTGCTTCACAACCACATGGTCTCAGGCTCGACCCCACTGCACAGCACCTCGGGCAAGTGTCTTCTAGGACAGCTCCAGGCCAACTGATTCCTTATGAGTGAATTTTATCAACTTGTGAAACTGCTCAACCCATGCCAGCATGGAAAACGGACGTTAAATGACGATGATGATGATGATATATCTATTAAAGCTGATATAAATGTTGGTTGGTTGATCTCCTGTCATGCTTGCTATCATATATATAAAGAGCGAGTAAAAATGAGAGAAAGAGTTTAGGTAAGGGGTGTAGGTTGAGTGCACAAACGCGGCTTGGTGCAGGCAATGAACAAAGGAATACTGTGCACATAGAGAGGGGGAAAATAAGGCAGAGGAAGGGGAAGAGATGAGAAAGTAGTTATGGGAGTGGGGTGGTGGTTATGTAATATGAGAAATTTATTTTAATTTTAAAATAATCTTTTATCTGTTTTTTTATTTTATTTTTCTTTCAGTCATTTGACTGTGGGCATGCTAGGGCATGGTTTCAGTTGAATAAACGGACCCAAGGACCTCCTCATCATCATCATCGTTTAACGTCCGTTTTCCATGCTGGCATGGGTTGGACAGTTTGACTGGGGACTGGCAAGCCAGGAGGCTGCACCAGGCTCCAATCTGATCTGGCAATGTTTCTACAGCTGGATGCCCTTCCTGACTTATTTGTTAAAAATCTGGCATTCATTTATTCAGTGTCTATTGCCAAACAGACAAGGTGCAGGGATATAACAAAGCAACACCTGTTATTAGGCAGTAATAGTGTCAGTGGTACACACACACACAGCACTCTTCCACACAGTTTCTGTCAACCAAGTTCACTCACAAGGCATTCATTGGTCCAAGGCTATATTTGAAGAAACCAACCCATAGTGCTTCAGAGTAAGCCTGAACTCAAAACCAGGTGCTCGCAAAACAAGCATCTTAACCACATAGCCATGACAACACACACACATATATTATCACTTGGAAATATTGCATTTTTTTTAATGTCACCATAGAGAAACAGCTGTGCAGTAAATATATTTCTAACAATATATTTCATATTTCAACTGTCTTTTTTTACTGGCATGGTCTGAGTTCATTTCCATTTATACAACAATAACAACTTGTTACTGATGGCGGCGTCGGCGCGTCGTCGTTATCGTTATCGTCATCATCATCATCATCATTATTAAGGTGACAAGCTGGCAGAATCGTTAGCACGCCAGGCATTTCATGTCTTTACGCTCTGATTTCAAATTCCGCTGAGGTCGACTTCGTCTTTTATCCTTTCGGGATCAATAAATTAAGTACCAGTGAAACACTGGGGTCGATGTAATCGACTGGCCCCTCCCTGCAAATTTCAGGCCTTGTGCCTAGAGTAGAAACGATTATTATTATTGTTATTATTTCGGCGGTGACCTGAGAGAATTGTTAGCATGCTGAGTGAAATACTTAATGGTATGTCGAAATGCTGAGCGAAATACTTAATGGTATGTCGTCTGTCGCTATGCTCATAGTTCAAATTCCGCCAAAGTCGACATTGCCTTTTATCCTTCCGGGGACAGTAAAATAAGTACTGGAGTCGATGTAATCAACTATTTCATTTCTCTCCCCCAAATTTCAGGCCTTGTGCGTATAGTAGAAAATAGTATTACCATTATTATTAGTAGTAGTATTAACAGAACTTATCACATGCCGAAACACGTCATCCATTGTGGATTAACTACATTTTCAATTTCGTCAGTTACTTTGTTTCCCTCTCTCTTTCTTTCGGTTTCAAATTTTGGCACAAAGCCAACAAGTTCGGAAGTTGAGGTGGTGGTGGTGGTGGTGGGCGGTCGATTACATTGACTCCCTATGCTCGATTCCGGAACGATGAAAGCAAAGTCGACTTCGGTGCAATTTGAACTCGGAACGTTAAGACCGAAGAAATGCCGCTGAACTTTTTGCCCGGCGTGCAAACGATTCTGTTAGTTCGCCGCCCTTTTTTAACGTAAAATATTAAGGTACTACTAAAGCAGCACGGACCCGAACGCGCAGTCGCGCGTCCGCGCTAGCTAGTCGTGAGTGGTCGATCCTAACCCTAAACACGTATTCATTTGCACACGCGGGTTAGGGATAGGGTTAGGGTTAGGATCGACCACTCAAGACTAGCTAGCGCGGACGCGCGACTGCGCTGCTTTAGTAGTACCAAATATTAAATGCTGGACGTTAAACTGCTGTTTACAATCAGTTGTGATTTATTCTGAAATACTGAAGTGTTGTTGTTGAGCCCCAAGTCAGCCTGATTGAGCAGACCTATGATGAAAGGCAATCCAACCGTAACCACTCCATCGTTTATTTAGTTATTTTCTGGTGCAGTGTATCGCACAACATTATCCAATATTTTTCTTTCCTAAGGCGGCGAGCTGGCAGAAACGTTTGCACGCCGGGCGAAACCCTTAGCGGTATTTCGTCTATTTTTACGTCCTGAGTTCAAATTCCGCCGAGGTCGACTTTGCCTTTCATCCTTTCGGAGTCGATAAATTAAGTACCAGTTGTGCACTGAGATCGATCTAATCGACTGGCCCCCTTCCCCCAAATTTCGGGCCTTGTGCATTGAGTAGAAAAGAATATTTTTCTTTCCTTTCTTTTAAATTTGAAACAGTTTTTGCTGCTATTTCTAGCAGCCAAGTTTCTTTTCGAATCAAACTAGCTCAGCCTCAGGAGACAGAGTATTGGGACAATGAGGTTTCGGATTCCTTGCATATAGGGAAAAAAGACGGTAAAAATTTACCAGAAAGACATGGTGATCATGTATGGAATGTCTTTCATCATAAGCCGGCTCCATCAAGTCAGAATGATGCTAAACAACAAAAGTGACTAATAAATGTTCTGCAATAAAATAGATACCAAAATATCCACACTAAATGCCAATAACCAGCATTGGTAATGCTAATTAAAAGTGAATTCTAATTTAAAATTTGCAGATTTCGATAGCTTTGGTCTCTGCAACAATTTCTTTAGGGAGATTTTCCAGAAAACAAAAGACAAACGCTAAAATATATTATATACGACGTCTACGAGTGATCAGAGTTTGTTTATAAGAACCCCAATAAAACAACGAGGAATAAAATACACGATACTTTAAGAACCTTTTTAAAGATATTCGCTTTAAAGCTGAATATTTATTAAATTTCCAAAAAATATATCCGGCTACCCTCAGACATTTGAGTTAAGTGGGTGTTAAATACTTGAAAATAAAACAAATGAGACTTACTCCGTTTCCATGATGTTAGGGGTGTCGATATTTCCACTCGAGATGATAACCAAGCCGGAAAATTTGTCTTGAAAAGCCAAAATCGGACACTGAGACCAATTATGAAACATATTTGGATAACGATTTCCATGACAGTCTTGCAATAAACGGTGTAGACACAATAAAATCCCTTGTGTAATTCTGGCTAAAATTGTCACTAACACACGACCTGACCACTTATCTGGTTTCCAGAAGTCCGAAAATGGTCTGTAATTCCCTGCAATATTCTATACCCTGTATTGAGTAAACAGACCCTGTTTCTGAAGTTGGTTAATTTGCATTCGCTGTGTTAAAAATAGTTGTGGTGGTTACATTTTTAAGTGGATTGATAAAGATTTAAAATACTCTGCATTAAAATTTTATTAATTTGTACCTGTATTTGTTAAATAAAATCATGTTCTTAATTTTTCTTCATTTAATTTTCATCCCATAAATATTATGTTTTATACATGGGTACAGTATAATATATTTTAAGAAGTTTAAGTGGATCAATAAATGTCAAACAGTCTCTGCTTTAGAAGTGTATTAATTTGAATCTGTTAAATATAATTTAGTTCTTCGCTTTTCCTAGTTTATTTTATATTTTAAGTATATATTTATGCTGTCTTCAGAAAACCGGAAAATCCAGAAACCCAGTCTACTTCAGGTCCTAAACTCTCCGGATAATAGGTGTGGCTTGGTATAAAACAATTTAAAAGTAAACATTAATTGATAATGAGATTAGAACTTGGAATATATAAATAGAAATGAATATAAATTTTCAAAAACGTTATAGTTATTGACCATGAATTTAAACATTATTTATGTCTTAAGATTTTGTGTACTTTTTGTTGTATAAAAGCAAAATAAATATAGGTTTCAAATCTTAGCACAAGGCCAGTGTGATTTCTGGGGAGGGGCAAGTCGATTATATCAGTTGATATTTATTTAATCAACCCACGAAAGGATGGAAAGGGAAGTCGACCTCGGCGGAATTTGAACTCAGAACGTCAAGTAGAGAAGAAATGCCACTAAGCAATTTTTCCGACGTGGTATCGATTCTACCTGCTCGCCGCCTTGAAGAAACAAAACAATATCAAAATAAAATTTAACAATTAACATCTATTATATAATTTACATATTCTGAAATATTTATGACATTTTATGAATCGTTATAAATTCAAAGGAAACATCGTTTTTTTTTTATTGTCTTTTTTTTCGGTATTTAAGTAACGGCGCACCGGTTGTTAAGAGAGCGCTACATGACGACAAATAGAATTACGAAGGGGAATTAACTCTAAACCAAGGAGTCCATATCTTGGGTCAATCTCTCTGAAATTGAAACGAAGCTGTTAAACGAAATGAAATTATACAGAGTGGAACAAAATAACACGATATTCGGTTTATAATTTTCCGCTGGAAAAATGGAGATCAATAACATTCTCTCCCCTGATTCTTTTTCTGGTAAAACATTTTTTTTTTATATGAAAAACAATAATTGAATAAATGTAAAAAAAAAAATTACCCTTTAATGTTATCGAAATGTATAATTATAATGTGACATCCATATATCTATTGCAGTTTTTGTACAGGGAAATACTGAAACGGACGAGTGTTTGATTTGACCAAATTTGCTGCTCTTCGAGAGAGGTGATGGGAAGAAATTCCAGACTCATGTTATAGAGTTCTTTCCCCTGTACTTTTAGCTCGTTTTGTATTTACGTGATTTATTGCTAGTTTCTATCCGTCCGTTGGTCTCTATCCGAGTAGTTGCAGTGCTCTTGAATATCTTATAAGATAACTACATACAATTTTAGGCGGAGGTAAAGGATACGTACACCATCCGTTTTCGGCGTAACTCTAATCCTAACCTTAACCACCGAGTGTGCGCATTCTTTAACCTTCGCCATAGTTATATATATGTTAAAATTGGGCGAAGTAAGGAATTAGCACACCCAGTGGTTAGGGTTACGCCGAAAACGGGTGGTGTGTATATTCTTTAACTCCGCCTATAACTATATACAATTTTGTTTATGAGAAATGAAAGTTTGTATGAGTGTGTGTATGGGGGGGGGGGGGAATTAGTATGATACACACACACACACACACACACAAAAGATTAAATCTTGCTTGGCTGTTAAAACCATCAGTTTAAGACATCAGGTTTTCAATAAAACTTTCTCCATTTTCTCTTCGGTTTGTGTCTGATTTCAGTATTATTTTATTCATGCATTATTCCGAGATAATTTTGGATCTGTATATAAGTGTGTATCTTTGTATTTATGTATACACTCCGCTCCCTGTATCCCTGTGTCATAACAGTTTGGCAAAAGAGACTGATACAGTAAGTACGAGACTGAAAACAAAAGAACAAAAATAAGTACCGGGGCCTATCAGTTTGATTAAACTCTTCAAGGTGGTGCCCCAGTATGGTCAGGTCTCAACATAATCATCCTTTTGATTTTTATTGATGATATATCAGATTTTATAAATACATCATCGTCATCATCATCTTTTAACATCTGTTTTCCATGCTGGCATAGGTTGGACAGTTTAACATGAAGCCGGCCAGCTGAAGAACTGTCCAGACTTCAATTTACTGTTGTGGCATGGTTTCTATGGCTGGATGCCCTTCCTAATGCTGGCCACTTTACAGAGTGACCTGGGTTCTTCTTATATGCCACTGGCGTGGGTGTGACTCTATCCAGCACCAATACAAGTGCATTTTATGTGGCACTGGCGCCTGTAATGGACAAGCCTGTATGTATGAATGACATCACAAATCCTGGTTCTTTGTCATTTCCTCAATAAGGACCAGCATCTGAAGATCCTTTCTCACCACGTCGTCCTGCATCTTCCTGGGTCTACCCCTTCCACAGGTACCCTCGATAATTAGAATTTGACATTTCTTTATGCAGCTGTCCTCATCCATGTGTATTACATGAACAAACCAGTGCAGTCTTCTGGTGTGTATGCATGTAGCCTTGTGGTTTGCAAGATCACGGTCTCAGTATATATATATACATGCATATATATATATATATATATATATATATATATACAGCAAGAGAGAGAGGGGGAAGGGAGAGAGAGAAATTGGTTGATATACGTACACATATATATAGAGGGGTGAATAGATAGACATACTAACAGAGAGAGAGAGAGGGAGAGAAAGAGAGAGAAATTGGTTGATATATGTACACACACATATTGAGGGGTAAATAGATAGACATACTAATTACAGAGAGAGAGAGAGTGAAAGAGAGAAAGAGAAATAGATTTGTTCCCTTACATGGAACTTATATTTATAATTTGTATTCCAAACAATAAAAAAAAACAAAGAAAAACAGGATGAGTATTAAACACATTTATTATATCTGCTTTTTCATTACTTAAAGTTTTTGGCCAAACTCACTGTCATCAGATGGTATCTCAAGAAAGAAATTACTTGACTATATAAATATTGTTGCTTGGAGACAAGATGACCAAATGTACGATCATATCGGATTACTGGCTCAAGAGGCAATCGGTTCCTTGTTTTATTGAACGCTGGTTCTCCTTCAGGTGTGACGGCAGCTGGATTTCTTCAAAGAGGAGAAGGAAGAGAAGAGGGGAGGGAGAAGAAGAGGAAAGGGAAGGTGAAGAAGTGGATGAGAAGAAGGAAAAGGAGGTGGAGGAGGAGGGAATGTAGATAAGGAAGAGAAGGGGAAGCTGAAAGAGTGAAGGAGGAGGAGGAAAAAGAACAAGAAAGTGAAGGTGATGAAGAAGTGGATAAGAAGAAGGAAAAGGAGGTGGAGGAGGACATGTAGATGAGGAGTAGGAGGAGGAAGAAGAACAAAAACAAGAAAGGGAAGGCAAAGAAGTGGATGAGAAAGAAAAGGATGTAGAAGAGGAGGGAGGAAGAATAAGCTGAAGAAATGGATGAGAAGGCGGTGGAAGAGGAGGAGAAGGGGAAAAGGAAGAAGTGGAAGTGCCAGGACCGGGTTGGTATCGAAACTGTGAAAACTCATTTTTCTGCCTGTCTGTCTGTACGTACTTACGTACGATTGACTACGTACATATGTACGTATATATATATATATATATATATGGATATATATATATATATATATATATATATATATATATATATATATATATATGGATATATATATATATATATATATATATATATATATATATATATATATATATATATATATATGGATATATATATATATATATATATATATATATATATATATATGGATATATATATATATATATATATATATATATATATATATATATATATATATATATATGGATATAATTATTACAATTAAAAGGGTAAAGGATTGTCAATTTATTAATTTATTAATAAATTAATAATTTTTACCAAGCCCTTTGGTATGTAGACACCATTATCAGTGAAGAACTTATTTAAAAGTTCTTATACATTTATAAACATAATTAAGGGATCAGCAACAGTTGCTTCACCACATACCGAAGTTCAGAAATAGCAGCTAAAGTGCTGAAGCTCCAACAGATAGCATTACAAGTTGGAGCTTCAACACTTTAGCTGCTATTTCTGAACTTCGGTATGTGGTGAAGCAACTGTTGCTGATCCCTTAATTATGTTTATATATGGATATATGTATGTCTTTTACTGATTGTAATAGGTATGAAAATCAATAAATTTGTTGCTTTTTTAAATAATAATGATGACGGTGACAACGATGGTGATGATAATCCTTTCTAATACAGGCAGAAAACCTGAAATTTTGAGGAGGCTGATTTATCATGGATTAGCCATCCCCATTACTGGTTTTATTTCATCGATCCCAAAAGGATGAAAGGCAAAGGTGATCTCGGCGGAATTTGAACTCAGAACTCAAAGAACCAGAAAAAATGTCGCTGGGCATTTTTGTCCAATGCGTTAACGATTCTGCCAGCGAGTTGCTTTTAGCGTATCTCACCTCCCTGGTGGAGAAACGAACCTCGGCCTCCTGAAAGACTAACGGATAGATTTATTACTATACTATCGAGAGCTCTGTGGTAACTGTTCCGTCTGAGTTGCCTAGATGTTGTTATTAATCGATACAGAGCTTTCGATTGAAAAAGAAATCGAAACCGTAGATCAAAGCGTCGTTAATGCAGCGAAGCAGTGATTGCCCTTGATTGGACTAAAACGTTCAGTCAATAATCCTGTGAACAAAATACGATTAAAAAAGCAAACAAAAACGAATTTTCTTTTTCTTGTCTTTTATAAATAATACAAATATTCGGGAATATCTTTTAGTCGACATTATTAATATCACTGAGGACGGAGAGCTGACAAAATCATTAGCACGCTGCGCAAAATGCTTAGCGGTATTTCGTCTGCCACTACGTTCTGAGTTCAAATTCCGCCGAGGTTGACTTTGCCTCGCACTGGGGTCGATGTAATCGACCAGCCCCACCTCCAACACACACACACAATTTTTTCAAGTCCTTGAGCCTAGAGAAGAAATAATTATTAGTTTAAGTGAAGGCGGCGAGATGGCCGAGTCGTTAGCACGCTTCGCAAAATGTTTGGCGGCGTTTCTTCAGTCTGTACGTTCTGAGGTCAAATTCCACCGAGGTCGAGTTTACCTTTCAACCTTTTCGGGGTCGATAAAACAAGTACCAGTTGAGCAACTGGGGTTGATCTAATTGACTTGCTCCACTCTCTCGAAACTGTCGACTTTGGGCCCAAATTTGAAACGAATTAAAACAGGCGCAAATAAGAAGTTTGCTTCCCAACCATATAGTCCCTGGTTCAGTCCCACCGCACGGCACCTTGGGCAAGTGTCTTCTGCTATTACCCAGAGTCGACCAAAGCATTGTGAGTGGATTTGGTAAACTGAATGAAGCCTGTCATGTCTATCTATCTATCTATCTCTGTGTATGTGTGCGTGTGTTCCAGGCTTCACAATTGGTTTTGGTTCGTTTACGTCCCCGTAACTTATCGGTTCGGCAAAAAGAAACTGCTAGAATAAATACTGAACCCCTTCAAGGTGAGGCTCCAGCATGACCGCTGTCCATTGACTGAAAACAAGTAAATAGCCATTAAACATTCCATCAGCAATTATGTTTGTATTAATAATTGATTTTCTAAATCTCGGCACAGAGCTACCTGTTTGTGAGGGAAGCATAATGGGTTATATCGATTACCGTATTCGACTGGTAAATAATTTTATTGATTCTGGGAATGAATGAAAGGAAAGTCATCTTCGGTTGGTCTCCTGTTTACTGATAAGACTAAAATAAGATATAACTACACTTTAGCGCCTCACCGCTAAATTACGGGGACGTAAACACACCAGCATCGGTCGTCAAGCGATGGTGGGGTGACAAACACATACATATCGTCAGTATATCATAAATCCGAAAAAGAAGCACACTCAGTTATAGAGAGTGTATTAGATAAAGATAGATATGACCCGTCTATAGGGTTGCCTCGGGTTTCACGTTCATAAAGCGCTTAGCTTTGCAGCATTTTCTCAGACCCTAAACCCGTTGGCCTTTGGCTTTTCTAGCAAGTGGACGCGAAACCCAGGGTAACCCCACTGACCGGCCATATCTATCTATCTATCTATCTATCTATCTATCTATCTATCTATCTATCAGTCTGTCTGTCTGTCTGTCTGTCTATCTATCTCTCTATTTATCTGTCTATCTCTCTATCTATCTGTCTGTCTGTCTGTCTATCTATCTTTATCTCTCTCTCTCTTTCTCTATCTATCTATGATACATACATACTTATATGTATGTGAGTAATATATAAAAACATATATGCTTATAACATATGCATGAACGTAGGCGTATGTATATTCATGTGTGTGTGTGTGCGTACATGTTCGCATATGATTGTATATGTGTGAAATTAAATCCCGTTCGTCCACTTCAAAGATTTCTAATTCTTCCAAATTGTCATTATGACGTCATAATGCTGGCCAAAGTCTTCTCCACGGCCTTCGTTTCAAAGAATTTCCAGTCTCTTTCAACCTTTCGCGGTGATTAGAGGCTAGGGAATGTGTGCGTCAGGGGACGCACCCGGACACTTGCGGACTAGTGTGAAGTGACAGTCATCTTCACCTTGTTTTTGGTGTTTGTGGGGATGTTTTATGCACCTTTGAGTTCTTAAGCACCCACTGTAACATGCTGGTTGGTAGCATAACATAGTTACAAGGTGTACGGTAGAGTCCCTGTACCCGTATGAACTCTCAACCAGGCGATTTCAGGACAGGAAACCTAGGGGTTCCAACCAGAAACACTTTATTCTCGATACATTTCACACAGGATATTTTAGGTAAATTTTTATATTAACACCCGCACGATTTTCACTAAGAAAAAGAGAAAAAAAGGAATTTTTTGCAAATTCCTTATTTTGGTTCAGAAAAAAGGGGGCGAGAGGGAAAATATTTAATAACGAACCATGTAATTCACATTCTGGAAAATTTATTTCGGTAAAATGTTTTTTTTTTCTTAAACACAGAAAATATAGTCTATAAATTTAGGATCTGTTTGAAAGATACTATATTTTATCATCAGAATATATACTTTCTCACAACAATTAAGATATATTTATTTTAAATCGTTCATCTTTCTCCCCCACCACACAAAAATTAGTTTGGGCGCGATTTTTATTTTTATTTTTTTCCCTTAGTGAAAATCGTGCGGGTGGAAAGGTCAATGGGGGTGGGGGTGAAAATTTCCGAGGCTTCCACCTCACCCCACCTCGTTTTTCGGACCCAAAAAAGAGTTTTGTAGCATATTAGGAAGTCGGCGATCTACCGTAAGATCGCCTAGGACAGGGGTTTTCAAACTGTGGTCCGCGGATCACAGGGGGTCCGCAAGGACAAGACAGGGGGTCCGTAGACAGCAAATACTTTTTATGGGCAATTTGATTCTATATATGTTTTTTAATCGAAATCTTTTAATTGACAATAAACCTATTTGTTAAATACTGTTAAATAAATAAATGTAAAAATATATGTTATTTTAAGCAAATATTTATGTGTAAATTTCATAAGCGTTTATAAGGGGGTCCCTAAGGCAAAGCTTGAAATATAAAGGGGTCTGCAAGTCAAAAAGTTTGAAAACCCCTGGCCTAGGAAGTCACAGGAATTCATTCAATGAAAAAAAAAAAAAAATTTTTTTCAATGATTCCGGGATGCGCCAACTTTCTTCCGAACCAAAATAAAGGGATTTGCGGTATATTAGGAGGTCAGGGTACTTGATTCCACGCAAAATATACGAGCTTTTTTTTTTTTCTTAGTGAAAATCGTGCGGGTGTTAATATAAAAATTTACCGAAAGGATCCTTTTTTTTTAAGGCGGTAGGGATGGTTTCAGCGTTTCGAGGGATTGGCAAGTTGATTACATCGCCCCCAGTACTCCACTGTTATTTGACCCCGAAACGATGAAAGGCAAAATCGACTTCGGCGGAATTTGAACTCAGAACGTATAGACAGACGAAATCCCGCTAAGTGGTAGAATGTAATTTGAGGATGAAAAGTTACTGCTATGTCTAGCACACCATGTAATCATGTATAGACTCCTATACTTTTCACTTCACAGATCCAATTCCAGGTATCCTCGTTTTTATGGTCCTAAATTGAAACTGGTCTTTTGGTTGTTTGTTTTTTACGCCCCTAAATTATAATTTGTTCCACGACTGGACAAGATACTGGACATTGATGTTATAGATCGAGAAGATTAAACAGCTTCGATTTAGTTCATGTTCTTGATCTTGGAAGTTCATGCGCAATCAATGAAGTCCAGATTGGGAAAAGGGCCAAAAAGAAGTTGATGAATTGAATGGGGCACATCACAGACTCTCTTTGAAAGCTTCCTGTCTGAATTTCTGTGGCGCCAATATTCAACAACTGCTTTTGGTGACAACCACTAGCCAATATCCGTTTCATTGATACTTATAATGGAATATTTGTTCTGATTTTGAATGTATTACATTATTTTAATGAACTTAAAAGACCATAAATTCCAGTTTTAGTTTCTGTGAAATAATTTCGGGGCCGCTGCATATTTTTTTTAGTTGAATTGAAAACTTGTAAAAGCGTAGGATCCCAGTTTTTGAGAAAATTTAGCTGCTATTTCATGCAGGTCCAACGAACATATTGGACTCATTTCCCTCTCGCCGTCCTGTGGTAGTAGTAGCATCTGTAGTAGTGACAACAACAACAGCAGCAGCAGCAGCAGCAGCAGTAGCAGTAGTAGTAGTAGTAGTTGTGGTAGTAGTAGTAGTAGTAGTAACAGTAGTAGTAGTAGTAGTAACAATAGTAGTAGTAGTAGTAGTAGTAGTAGTAGTAACAGTAGTAGTGGTAATAGTAATAATAACAACAACAGTAGTAGTAGCAGCAGCAGTAGTGTAGAGTAATCTCCCCTTGAATCCTCTAAATTTCTCACTCTTTGTCTGGAGCTCTCCAGTGTCGTAAGGTACCTGTGTGTGGGATGATGTGTAAATCGGTAACAATAGCAACAACACTTCACTCAAACATACCTTGGAGATATTATTTACTTTAATTAATCCTCTTTCTTTTTTCTCTCTTCTCGAGAAGGTAAGAAAACATTCTCATTTCCATTGATTGGCCGCCCGCGACAACTTCCCACCTTCATTAGATCTCTAGATTTATCTATCTGTCCATCTGTCCATCTCTCTCTCTCTCTCTACCCTCACTATTATCTGTCTGTCTGTCTATCTCTTTACATGCACGTCTGTTTATGTTTATCTCTCTATCGATACGTCTCTCTCTCTATCTATCTGTGTCTACCTACCTATCTATCTATCTATCTATCTATCTATCTATCTATCTATCTATCTATCTATCTATCTATCTATCTATCTATCTGTCTAATTATTTCTCAACTACCACCTCGACTGTGTTCATTTATCTGTCTATCTCACTACCCAAACATCTGTTTGTGTTTATATCTATCTGTCTATCGCGCTACCCTCACCTCAGTCTGTCTATCTATTTCTCAGCCTGCACTTTACTATAACTATCTGTCCATCCACCTACCTAACTACCTGTGTACTTATCTATCTATCTATCTATCTATCTATCTATCTATTGATCGATCGATCTTTCTTTCTCTACACATGTCTCGCTCCATCCCTACATCTGTCTGTCTATCATTCTACCCGAATGTTCTTCTGTGTCTATCTCTATACTGCACCTGTGTACCTGTGTGTATCTATATATCTGTCTATGGCAATACTTGCACGTATATTTCTTTCTTTCTCTCAGTGTCCATCTGTCGATCTATTCAGGTGTCGTCTCCTCGCTCGCTGACATAAACGTCTGTTTACATTATGAATGTATATGCATAACAAACAAATGTGGATATAATGAACAAATCTATGTACATATAACCAAGAAATGTGTGTGTTTCGTTTTTGTCTTTGCTTGCAAGATTCCTGATGTGAAATCGTGTGTTGGAACAAGTTTTAGGTCTTGGAGCGAGTAAGGAGTCACAGGTCATTGAAAAGGTTGGCAACAGCAACGGAAGAACTTTGACGAGCAAACAAACGATCGATCGATTAGTTAACTGATTGAATATTTAATCAGTTGACTAAGAAGTGGAATCGAACCTGTGCATGTCTTTTATTATAGGCATAGCGACTCTCCCAAGATACAACAAAGGATGTATGTATTATGAATTTGAAGAAAAATGCCAAAAATGAATTTAACGAAAGATTGTCTGTTGACTGTTCATTGAAATGAATCAACAATTTGGTTTTATCGAAAAGGAATGCGACTTATCTTTACTTGCATCGACAATTTCTTTCACACGAACCAGTTTTAACACTTCTGTCACCACAACCTAGATGGATATGCAAGAAACAAAAACCAACTCTCCCTCAAACTGCACTCTAACGTCACAGGGGATAATGCAGCCATGCATATACACGAAAAGTACTTGATAGTTACGGTTGGATGGCCATTGATCATAAGTTTGTTTGCTCAGGGCTAACCGGAAACTAAACACCTCTGGTCTTTTTGGGTCTTTTTGCTCCTTGGCTGGTTGGCCTAACACGCTGACCAGTTTAGCACCACTATCTGGTTCTTGGCTGATAGACCTAATACCCTGACCAGTTTAACACCACCATCTGGTCCTCAGGTGTTTGAAGCAGAGTTCATTATACTTCAATTACTGCTTCCGATTTGCTTGGCAGACGGTCAGACTGTCATTTAAAGATGTTTACGTTAAATATTGTTATTGTTTTTGTTGAAAAAAAAGCCGCAATAATTATGCACCAACCCAATATGTGTGTATGTATATGTATATACAGTCTGAAGAAGGCTAGCAGCTGACAAACTTCGAAGTCACTGTCATCCTTTTTTAAAAATCTAATGAACATGTACTTTGCTAAAAAATACTGAGTAAAAAGGGTTAAGGGTAAAGACCCCCTTCAGCCATGAATGACCAGGGGATTGCACCTAGAAAGTTCCCCTCTAAAGCACAAGTCTAGGCAAGGTTGTTTATGGAAGACCAGCAGTCGCCCATGCATACCAACCTCTCCTCTACACGCCACCGATGTTATCCAAGGAAAAGGCAAAGGCTGGTACTGCTTGGCACCAGTGACATCAGAACTCATTTCTATGGATGAGTGAACTGGAGCAACATGAAACAAAGTGTCTTGCTCAAGAACATAACACACAGCCTGATCTGGGAATTGAACTCACTGCCTCATGAGTATTGAGTAATTCTTCAGTCTAATGTTAAGTGGTTTTTAATATTTGACATAAAAACAAGCATCAACCCTCTCAGACCTGGGTCCCTGTGTCTAACCTTCCCCTCCACCTGGGCTCGTTAGCAACAAAATTAGTTGCATACACAACTCAAGAGTAACGATTGCAGGAAAACTAATGGACAGAATCACAAAAACATTTCAGGAGAATAACAATAATTGGCCCACCTCTAAACTACAGTAGTTGTTCGCCTGAATCACTACTTTCAGCATCTCTTTCACCACTTTGATTGTCTGACTCACTCTCATTGCCGCCATAAGTGTAAACTTTTTGTCCGAAGAATACTTGGTTTGGCTTCACACTCTTGCTTGATGTGGCTGGGGTCACTCCAAATTAGTGGCCCCGAAGGCGTCATCATGCATAGAGCCAACTAGGTCCCCCAGTGCTCTCCATTGCTGGCAGTCCCTTGCAGGCTCCTTTGCATCCTCCAAGAATCATCAATAATTTCTTCAACAGCAATGAGTCTGGGCGTTGCTTGTTTTGTAACACAGAGCGCTGGGTTCATCGCATCTTTTTTTCATCACAAAATTGTCTTTTTCTTCTTCTTCTGATTAAAACCAAAAGTAAACAACAGCTATGGAGGACACCACTCACGACGAGTCATAAACACACTTGACTACAAAAGCTGCCTAATTTTAGGATTTTGTTCGTTTCTGCAAGTGTTGTTCATTAACTCTTTAATGGGAATCCAGTGGAGATGACATCTAAGCCTTTCCTGCAACTGTGGGAACATGGCATGATATCATCATCACCATCATCATCATCTTCATTTAGCGTCCGCTTTCCATGCTGGCATGGGTTATACAGTTTGACTGGAACTGGCAAACTGGAAGGCTGCACCAGGTTCCAGTCTGATTTTGGCTTAGTTTCCACAGCTGGAAGCCCTTCGTAATGCCAACTACTTCAAGAGTGTAGTTGGTGCCTTTTATGTGTCACCAGTATGGGTGCCACTTTTGTGTCACTGGCACAGGTGCCTTTTGTGTGTCACCAGCATGAGTGCCTTTTATGTATCACTGGCACCACAAATTGCCATGAGACCCAGGCATAACATCATCACCATCATCATCATAACAAGGTTAATATATATGTGTGTGTGTGCTTATCTTTTATCTTTTACTTGTTTCAGTCATTAGACTGTGGCAATGCTGGAGCGCTGCCTCGAAGAATTTTTTTTAGTCAAATGAATTGACCCTGGTATTTATTTTTGTTAAGCTGGGTACTTATTCCATCGATTTCTTTTTTGCGAAACTGCCAAGTTATATATATATATATATATATATAGTAGAAGACACATGCCCAAGATACCATGCATTGGGACTGAACCCGGAACCCTGTGGTTGAGAAGCAAGCTTCTTATCACACAGCCACTCCTGCACCTATATATGTATATTTAGATATATACAAATATGAATAGCTTCTTTCAGTTTCAATTTACCAAATCCACTCACAAGGTTTAGGTTGGCCCAAGGCTCTGGTAGAAGTCACTCCGCAAAGGTTCCACCATGTAGTGGGACTGAACCTGGAACCATGTGGATGAAAAGCAAACCTCTTACTCCACAGCTACGCCTGTGACTATTGCAAATAAATTTTAACATCAAAATCTTATATGGACCCTAGTTGAGATCCACTGGTTTAGAGGACGAAATCGATCCCCAGTACTTGACTGGTACTTTATTTTATCCCAGATTGGAGCCTGGTGTAGCCATCTGGTTTCACCAGTCCTCAGTCAAATCGTCCAACCCATGCTAGCATGGAAGGCGGACGTTAAACGATGATAATGATGACCATTAATGAATAATAAGATAAGTAGATTCAGCTTGAAAAATTACATTAATATACCAAATTTGAAAATTTTCATTTAATTTTAAAATTTCAAAAAAAAGTGTGAGCCAAACAGAAATAGAAGTTGAACCTGGTGGGATTTGAACTCGGAACGTACAAAGCCGGCACCAGCGATGTTTCAGCTACTGTCATTGTTGATGACAAATGATGGTGGAAGGAGGAGGTTATCGCAGTGTTTATATCGACAGACTGCTGGTGCTGCTACCGTTTTCCCCTTGCCTTGTCCGTGCTTCGAGGCGGAGCCAAACCCATTCGTTTTCTTTTTTTAAAAATATTTTTGTCTGCTTGTCTGTAAAGTGGTAAAAGAGATTTGCTTATTATTTTGCTTTTCATTTTCGGTGTCTGCCAGCAACACACACTTCCGCACCGTCTTTCCTTGTCTTGTATTCTTTATCGATCGAGCTGTCAACTCTACACACATACACACACACACGCCAAGAAGCAAGTCTTACAGCTCAATATATTTATATACATTGGCATTCTACTCTGACCCCTTCCACCTTTTCCCCCTCCTCTTCGTTCCTGCTGCTTCTTCTTCCGTTGTTTGGCACTTCTTCTTTCCTTCTGTCTTCCGTTTTTCTCTCCTATCCTTTCTCCTCTCTCTCTCTCTCTCGCCGCATCTCTCTTTCTTTCCTTCCAGTTTTTCTTTACGAAAGAATAAAATTCTAGGCTAAAAATAAATATATAACTAAATAAATCTATCAATGAACGAAATAACGAAAAAGAAAACCTCTTTCTCTCCGTTTTTTCTCTTCTGCTTGTTTGTCTCTCTACTTCTGTGTGTGTGTGTGTGTGTGTGTCTTTTTTCTTTCTTTCTTCCCGATGTTTCTTACCGAAAGAATAAAATGAATAAATGTATTTTAAATGAATGAACGAACGAAAAAAGATGAAACCCGTCTCTACTTCTCACTCTCTTTGTCCCTTACTTTCTCTCCTTCTCTCTGTTTCTCTCTCTGTCTCTCTGTATCTCTGTCTGTCTCCCGATGCTTCTTACATAAAGTATAAAATTATAGAATTATAAATAAATGTATGAATGAACGAAGAAAAAAATGATAAAACCTCTCTCTGTGTCTCGTTCACGATGTTTCCCATAGAAGAAACAAATAAATAAATATCATTAATATGAATGAATGAACGCAAAAAGAAAAAGAAAATAACAAAAACGAAATAAACACAATCCTAAATAAAACCGACTCTATCTTCTGCTTACTCTCCTGTTGGTCTGGATGTGGCTACTACTGGCTTTGGCCATATCTGACCGTTTCTTTGGCCACTATACGCACACACACACACACACACTGGTAGTTAGTCAGCCAGTGGGTAACCAAGGGCCACTCCCCCCTCACTCTCTCGCTTCCCCCACTGTGCTTCTTTCTCCCTCGTTCTGCCTCTCCCCTCTACATTCGGTGGCGGTTGGGGCCCGACTATTTATATTCCTTCTTCCTCGATTGTCCCGATCCCGCCCGCCCGCACGCCAGCCAGCCAGTCAGGCTACGTCGCCGCGCCCGACGCCATCACCTTGTTCGGATCTTCTCGGTTCCGAATATATTTGAATACTATTTGCATGATTTAAAAGATTTTTAGTTGTGACTGATAAATCACCAGTGCAACACAACACTTCGCGGCACCCATCCTCCCTCCTTCGTTTATAAGCGCGCGCATACACACACACACACTCACACACACACGGTCTCTCTCTCTCTCTATCTCACACACACACACACGTAGTGTGACGTATGAACATAAACAAATATTAAAGGGGAGGAGGGAACCCTTTCCTCCCACCACTCCGGCCGAGCATTTCTGATTGTGATTTCTTTAACCGTTCCTTTCTCTAAGAATTGCTTTGTGGTCATCATCATCATCGTCATTATCATCACCATCATCACCACCAGCATCATCACCACCAGCATCATCATCACCGTCATCACACCATCATCTTCACCACTATCATCATCATCATCACAACCATCACCACCACCGCCACCACCACCATCACCCTCGTCATTTTTTTCGCCAATTATTCTTTATGTTTTACTTCCTCTGGTTATTTTCTTCACTTCCCTCCATCACTGCTGCTTTTCGCGAAAGACAGAAACAATTTCAAAATTTCTGCTGTAGAAAATAGATGTAAATCTATAAGAAAAAAAAAGGACAAAAATAAAGGAAGGGGGAAAAAAAAGGAAAGAATTGGTAAATACACATACAAATTCATTATTGATTTATTTATTTATTCTTTTACTTGTTTCATTGTATGTGTGTGTGTATGTGTGTATTTCATGTATGTATGTGCCTGCCTCTCTCTCTCTCTCTCTCTCTCTCTCTCTCTCTCCATCTATCTATCTATCTATCCATCTATTTCTCTGATTATCTCTTTATCTATCTATCTCCCTCTCTCTCTCTCTCTCTCTCTCTCTCTCTCTCAATCTATCTATCTGCGCGTGACTGTATGTGCTGAACCCTTATAAAAAATCCTGCTTACCTTAAACCCCTCCAAAAAAGGGAGCTGACGGCCGCACACTCGCACGCGCACACACACTCACACTCACAGACGCATCCACACGCGCACACTCAACAACACTTACACGCATACTCATTCGTACACACACACTCGGACACTCCACTCTCACACAGACACAGTGTTCCCCACTTAATTTGTTTCTCTTTATAAAGATCCTGCGCCGCCCCCTCTTCTTCTTCTCTTCCTCCTCCTCCTCACCCCCTCCTCTTTCCATTTCATTTGGCGAGTTTTCCATTCTAAGAAGAATTTCCATTTAGGTAAGTCGTTTTATTTGGTCTCTCTCTCTCTTTCTCTTCGACTACGGGAAGTGTCTGTGTGTGATATTTTCGGCAAGGCTAGAATGTGTGTGTGTGTGGATGAGGGGTGAGGCTAGGTACATATGTAAAAGGTAACCCACCCCTACAGAGGAAAAAAAATTATGGGAAAATGTTACAAACACTGCATCCTCCCCCTAAAAAAACTAGAATTTTTGGTTGTGTATGGATGTGTTTGTGTGTGTGTATATATATATATATATATATATATATATATATATATATATATATATATATATATATATATATATGTGTGTGTGTGTGTGTAGGCCTAGGTGTACCATACAGACACACATGCGCACATATATAAACGTTTGTGTATACACACATATAGAAAGAGAGAGAGAGAGAGGTGATATACAATATATAAATATCTATTAGTATATGCATATTGTTATAGATTTGTATGTAAGACTGTGTGTGTGTTGGTGTTGAAGCAAAGACAATTTAATGTAAATATTTACAATTGATTTTTGTTTTTTTAATTAACTTCTAAAAGATAATGTCTGTTGGACTGTGAATGTGTTTTAGAATATCCCTCACTTATTCAATGGGGCACGTGTCGATCTATCTATCCGTCTATCCATCCATCTATCCATCCATCTATCTATCTATCCATCCATGTATCTATCTATCTATCTATCTATCTATCTATCTATCTATATATATATATCTGTTCGTCTCTCTATGTATCCATCTTTCTGTGTGTGTGTGTTTGCACGCGTGTTGTTTTAGGGACGTTTTACATGTTTATGGTACTGAGATGATTTCATAAATTATATATATATATATATATATGTGTGTGTGTGTGTGTATAAAGCAACACCTATGTGTTGCATTGTGTTCGTGCGTGCATACACACGCACTTGTAAATACGCATACATAATACCTTATACATACATATACACACACGTATATTCACACACCTATGCTTATATGTATATATGTATACACAAGTATATGCGTGTGCGTGCTTGCACGCACTTGTGTAAGTGTGTAGTTTACCAGAAACCTTGGCTTTCGTCCCGAAACACTTTCTGAAATTTATTTAAGCACGGAAGTTTTCGCCTTTGAGTAACTACTTCATAATTCCCGACACACACAAACACGCACACACCGTATGTACATGTGTGTATGAGTGTCGTCTGCGACTTCCCAATTTGTGTATGGGTGTCATCTGCGGAGTGTCGTCTGCGACTTCCCAATTTATGGCGACCTCCTTATCTCACCTCTTCCTCAACTGTACGGGAGGTCCAGTCAACGGAGAAACAATCTCTTGACAGTTTCTCTTCCGCCAGAAGAGACGATCGTTATCAATGTTGTTGTTCTCATCCCAGAACTTAGCTGAAACTCTTGAACCACACACAATGGAGAAATCAGACTTCCTTGCCCTCCGTAGACTCTCACTATCATCTTGCTTACACTCATTTCCTCCCACCCCACATTTCATGACGACAAAAACTACCAACAACGGTTTGGATTACAGCTTCGAGACGGTCCATTTTCGTTTCGTTTCCCCTTCGTTGTCGCTAGAAATAGCCGGGAGAGGTAGAGAGATAGATAGATGAATTGATAGAGGGTGAGAGCTATGTATGTACGTATGTATGTATGTATGTACGTACGTACGTACGCTTGCTTTAGTCATTAGACTGCGGCCATGTTGGGGCACAGCCTTGAAGAATTTTGGTCGAATTTTAGTCCTAGCACGTATTATTTTTTTTAAGCCTAGTGTTCATTCTTTCGGTTTCTTTAACTGAACCGCTAAGTTACATGGATATAAGAACACCAATACTGGTTGTCAAGCGGTAGCGGACACACACACACACACACACACACACACACATATACGATGAGCTTCTTTCAGTTTCCATCTACCAAATCCACTCACAAGGCTTTGGTCGGCCCAAGGCTATAGTAGAAGACACTTGGCCAAGATGCTATGCAGTGGAACTGAACCCGGAACCATGTGGTTGGGAAGTAAGCCTCTTCCCATACAACCATGCCTACGCCTAAAAATACATATAATATGTACATACATGCATGCACGTGTTTGTGTATAATACAATTCATACAGGCAAGAGAAATAGAAATCAATATAGAAAAATGCATTTATTATTTTACTATCATATTAATTGTTGTGAAGCTACCTTAGTGGCTCGGGGTCTGGAGTTTTGTGTCAGAACACTTGTCATGTCTTGAAATTCTAGGCTTTTGTGCCACTGATGTAGCTTCTTGACGAAATGTGCTTTTGGGTGTGTGTTCAGTCTGTTTTAGGTATTAAGGTTATATATGTGTATTTTGAGTGTGTAGCATGCTTATATACACACACACACACACACACACATATATATATATATATATATATATATATATATATATATGGTGCTGAAGTCTCCAAAATATAATATGAAGTATGTATATTTACTTGGTTATTCATGTATGCATGTGTGTATATATGTATATATATACTCACATACATACATACATATATATATATATATATATATATATATATATATAGTACACATGTTTAATATGTATATATGTAGTTTGTTTCTATATGCATGCATATTATGTTTATATGTGTGTGTTTATGTGTGTGTAGAGGGTGTGCCAGACGACCAAGTAGAAAACCATTCACAAGGAAATATAAAAACAACAAAAACAAAAATAAGCCCAACCCAGTCCCAGATAAAAGACACAGACAGTGAACCTAACCCAACACATGGAAAAAACAAGCCATTGAATGAAACCACTCTCAGCCCCTATGTTGGCCCCAGTGCGACCACGGAAGTAACTTCATACCAGGATCAACAAAGCCCCCTCCTATGCTGCACACCATGGTTACGATGGTAGTGCTCAAGGTATTCTTGGCGTAGGTTGATGGTTGTTTGACCCTTGCCTCAATGATGCCTTTGGGTATCACGAGAGGGTTCTAATCAGAAGCTAGCAGACCACAACCTCATGATATTATGGGTCACATGATCAGATGTTTTGTTGGGGATATAAAATGCCATCTCTTGTCATGTAAGGCTTTCATCTGGTGCCTTCATGCATTGCACACCCTATCGTGGATTCTGTCACCTTGAGCAGCTTAGTATATATATATATATATATATATATATATATATATATATATATATATATATATATGTGTGTGTGTGTGTGTGTGTGTGTGTGTGTATACACATATCTGTCTGTCTATCTATCTATCTATCTATCTATCTACATACAATATCTGTATGTAGACATACATACACCCACAAGCAGATATATATACATGCATGTGTATGTATGTGTGTGTGTGTGTGTTAATTGTTTTTATGTCAAGTAATATATCCTTTCTGTTAAAGGCACAGGCCCGAAATTTTTTGGGGGAGGGGACTAGTCAATTACATCGACCCCAGTGTTTCGCTGGTACTTGTTTTATTGACCCCGAAAGGATGAAAGGCAAAGTCAACCTCAGCGGAATTTCAACTCAGCAGTTGAAATGTCGCTAAGCATTTTCTGGGTGTGCTAACGATTCTGCCAGCTCGCTGCCTTATGCCAAGCAATCTATCAAAAACAATTTAACATTAAACTGAAGAATTCCTCAATACTTTTTTGCAAAAAAATAAAAGGTTTATTAAACTTATACAAGAAGCGGGATGACAGTGACTTCGAAGTTTTGGCCCACTAGCCTTCAGTGGACTGTGTATGTGTGTGTGTATATATATATATATATATAGAGAGAGAGAGAGAGAGAGAGAGAGAGAGACACACACACACACACATATATATCATCGTAGAACTCCATTGGTGACGACGACGAGGGTTCCAGTTGATCCAATCAACGGAACAGCCTGCTCGTGAAATTAACATGCAAGTGGCTGAGCACTCCACAGACACGTATACCCTTAACATAGTTCTCGGGGATATTCAGTGTGACAGTGTGACAAGGCTGACCCTTTGAATTACAGGCACAACAGAAACAGGAAGTAAGTGTGAGAGAAAGTTGTGGTGAAAGAGTATGGCAGCGTTTGCCACCTCCCATGATGGAGCCTCGTGGAGCTTTAAGGGCAGTCTGCCTTGGATGGCACTTTTGGGTCTGCTGTAGGCAATATGTTTTTTTTTAGGTCTAGGGGTGGCAAACAGAAAGGTCACCCCAGGTGGCATACACTCTAGCTACCCTAGTGGTTAGAGTATATTGAGGCAAATTTTTTACGACCATATGTCTTTCATATATTTTTATATATATCATAGAGCAGTGCTTCACAACTGATATATTCCGCAGCACACTAGTGTGCCATGAGGCAATGCTAGGTGTGCCAGGGTGTAAACTGAATATAATTTTTTTCCCTATACTTCTAGTTATATTTTTAGTTCAGGTGTACCGCCAAATTATGAAAACAATATAAGTGTACTGCAAGTAAAAAAAAGGTTGTGGGGCACTGTTATAGAGTGATGACCCTTCCTAAGACACTTTCAATGTTGACAAATGCTGGATATGGAGGCCTACTCTGAGTGTTGTACTTCTGTAGTTGTCTCATAGCAGAAATGGCATTGAAAGTACCGTATTTTAACGTGTATAAGGAACCCTTTTTTGTAAAAAATTAGGTAAAAAAAATATGGGAGTTTCTTATACATGGATAGTATTATAATCCCTTACAAAACCTTTTTTCCAAATTTTAAGCCCCCCAAAATTAGGTTTTTTTTTTATACATGTTAAAATATGGTAATTCTTTCTGGCAAGAATGACATCTCATCTAAGCTAATTAATTGTCTTTCTAATCAATTCAGTCATAACTCTTTCCATAATTTTTCATAACCTGGTTCAACAGTTTGATATCTCTATAGGTTTCTCTTGATAATCTATATCTCCTTTTCCCTTGTAGCAGTTGGTGATGATGATGATGATGATGGTGCCACTCTGCCAGCCACTTGTTATGGCACCTTCTCAGACTATCTGTTTGGCTATGTGGGAATCCAGCCTGCGCTTTATCCTACCAGATATTCTAAGCACCTCAGTGGTAATTGCTGATAAACCATCACCAACATCATCAGCACCAGCATCATCATAATGTCCACTTTTCCATGCTTGCATGGCTTGGACAGAGTTTATTTGTGGCAGATTTTGTACGGCAGGTGCCTTCCCTGCCACCAACCCTCACCTGTTTCCAAGCAAGCTAATATTTCCCCCAATTGTCATCTAAATTATGCAAAAATGAAGATATCACTGATATCTCATTTTAAAAGATATATTTACCAAAATTACATAAAAATATCTTGAAATACTAAACAGTAAATTTATTCAATAAAATTGCTTTTGGCTTCAGCCATGGTCTCCAGAATCTTCTGCAATTCTTCTGGATGGTCTCCTTGTTTAAGTTGCCTTCAGTTCATCTTTGGTGTTACAAGGAGTTTTGTTGGTCTCTCGTTGTGCATGCATGAAATTAAAGTTATAAAATAGCGACAATTTACCCATTGCATCCTGTATAGTCGAGAAGTTTGTTTCCAACCGCATGGTTTACACATCATACCCTGTGTATATATACATACATACACGCATGTGTGTGTGTGTATATATATATATATATATATACACATACATACATGTGTGTGTGTATATGTATATATATATATATATATATATATATATATATACATACATACACGTGTGTGTATACACACTCACACACACGCAATAACTGCCAATGCCCCCTATTGCATTTATTATGAACCAATTACTGCTACACTTAACATTTAAGAGGTGTCAGATTACACAAAATTACTAGATCATTAATATTCTGTCCCATGTCTATAATAGATTTTGTTTTCTTTATGGGACATATTTCATGGACAGTTAGTTACCGCAAACCATTAGAGGGTTTTGTTCATGCCATAAACCCCCTTTCCTCGTACTCTATAGTGCCCCACTAACATATCATCATATCCAGTTGTACCCTTGTATTTTATATAAGGTTTGATAAAAAAAAATAATGGGACTGTTGCTATGGTAACAGAACTAAAGTATGCTGAGTGAAACCACTTGGGATAGGTTGACCTTGGACTCTGTTGTGCATACACAATAAGTTATAATGTTGTCGCAGACTTCTGTTGTTTGTAGCAGAGTTTGGCGGTAAAGTGTGTTGAGTGTGGTAGTCTCAAAAAGAGGGTCGGGTTTCAGCTGCCCAGTAGGAACTTCTTGATTTTGTCGAGGAAGACGGAAATGTTTTGGAAACGGTCATAACAGGTGACGAATTGTGGGTCTATGGCTATGATCTGGAAACCAGGGCTTGAAGGAAACAAGATTTCATGACATTGAGGAAATCCAAGAGAATATGACAAGTCATCTGCTCGCTGTCCCCCCCCCCCCCCCCAAATACTTCCAGGAATACTTCCATCAATGGAAACAGTTGCTGGATAAAATCTCTAACTTCAGACAGGGAATACTATGTACAGCATTTAATGTGTTGTGGTTTTTCCTTTTCATAGCACCAGTCCGGATACTTTTTGATCTGATGCCATACTATCATACGATAGCATAGTGTTTATATCTGTCATGGCAAATCTAGTCTCATGTTGTTGGCACTCCGTCGCTTACGACGTCGAGGGTTCCAGTCAATCCGATCAACGGAACAGCTTGCTCGTGAAATTAACGTGCAAGTGGCTGAGCACTCCACAGACACGTGTACCCTTAACGTAGTTCTCGGGGATATTCAGCGTGACACAGTGTGACAAGGCTGACCCTTTGAATTACAGGCACAACAGAAACAGGAAATAAGAGTGAGAGAAAGTTGTGGAGAAAGAGTACAGCAGGGTTCGCCACCATCCCCTGCCGGAGCCTCGTGGAGCTTTAGGTGTTTTCACTCAATAAGCACTCACAACGTCTGGTCTGGGAATTGAAACCGCGATCCTATGACCGTGAGTCCGCTGCCCTAACCACTGGGCCATTGCGCCTCCCCATCATACGATACTATAGTGTTTATATCTGTCATGGCAAATCTATTCTCATCCTGCCTTGGTTATACCACACCTGACTCTGTAGTGTGATATTTCACAAACATCTTATTTTACCACCTTCTGGCGTATCATCTGTTGGTAATATCACACAACAGCATCTGGGTTCTCTCCCAAATACTGTAGACTGCCTGGTGTGTCTCTCTTATATCAACTTAAGCGTTGTAAGAAATTTAAGACAGAAGCATGAAACAGAATCAGCGATGTGTGCACGCGTGTGTATGTATGTAGGTAATATATATATAATAATATTAGGGATAAAATCCAAAATTACAGGTAAAAACTCAATTAAAATCAATTTATTAAAAATTAAAATTAAATTAAGCTTCACAGTATAAAATATATATTAATATATAGTATTAGGGAAAAGTGACAGTGGATTTTCATCGATGAATTCATAAACCTTGGTTCTTTTCTCTAATACTATATATTAATATATATATATATATATATTAATACGTACACACAAATATTATATTATATATAAATATAAAATCAATAACAAAAGACGAAATCAGCTATAAAAGCCCAAGGGATATTCATAATTTTTTTATTAATGTGCTGACTGTCAGAGAAGGGGAAAAAAGTTAAAGCAAGAGTTATACAATAAATGTATAATTGTATATGTGTGTGTGTGTGTGTGTGTGATTTAAAAGTGTGCTAGAAGACACAGCACATTTGGTGCTAATAACGAGGAAACATGCCAAATGTTCTGCACCAATTGGCTTGCGGAAAAGGCTGGTTGGAACTCGTGTATTTTACATAAAGTTTAAAAATATCAATTAGCTTTCCTGCAGTTCACATTACTATGTATATATAAGTGAAGGTGCATGGCTTAGTGGTTAGAGCATCGGGCTTGCAGTTATGTGGTAGTGAGTTATGTGGTAGTGAGTTCGATTCCCGGACCAGGCTGTGTGTTGTGTTCTTGAGCAAGACACTTTATTTCATGGTTGCTCCAGTTCACTCAGCTGTAAAAATGAGTCGCAATGTCACAGGTGCCAAGCTGTATCGGCCCCTTTGCTTTTCCCTTGGATATCATCAGTGGTATGGAGAGGGGGAGGCTGGTATGCATGGGGGACTGATGGTCTTCCATAAACAACCTTACCTTGGCTTGTGCCTAAGAGGGGAACTTTCTAGGTGCAATCCCATGGTCATGACTGAAGGGATCTCTACCCTTTGAATATATATATATATATATTTATATATATATATAGTGAAGGTATGTGGCTTAGTGGTTAGGGCATTCCAGTGACGATTGTATGGTCATGAGTTCAATTCCTTGCAGTGCATTGTGTCCTTGAGCAAGACACTTTATTTTCACGTTGCTCCAGTCCACTCATCAGGCAAAAATGAGTTGTACCTATGATTCAAAAGGGCCAGCCTTGTCACATTAAGGGTACATGTGTCTGTGGAGTGCTCAGCCGCCTGCACTCTAATGAAGTCATGTGGTTACTGCCATGACATAAGACATGTCTTAGGCATTTTTAGACTTAACCGAAACCCTCTTTCTCCAGGTCTGACCACAATCAACTTCTTTGACTAAAAGAGAGAATGATACGCGGAAAGAAAGAGAGAAATCAACTCCAGTGCAGAACTGGCCCTTTATTTATTGATTCTAAGAGGACGGAAAGCAAAGTTGACCATGCCAGTATTTGAACTCAGAGCATAGAGGTAAAGTTACCTTCTCAAGTCATATTGACTCATAAGGGCCGGTTTCCCGGTTTTATGGTATATATATTCCCCACCTGGATGGAATGCTGGTCCGTCGAAGGATTACTCATTTTTGCCACCTGGGTGGACTGGAACAATGTGAAATGAAGGGTTTTGCTCAAGGATACAAGGCATTGCCTTGTCCAGGAATCGAAACCATAATCTTACAATCATGAGTCCAACACCCTAACCACTAAGCCAAGTGCTTGCACTAGAGGCCCATATAACATATACTGAGCATAGAGGCCCATAACATGTACTGCAAGGCATTCTATCCAATATCCCCACTCAGTGGTGCCTGACCGTTCTTTACCTAGGGACCCTTTTGATTACCATTTTGCTTTGTTGGACCCTCACGGCCATTTGATCATCACCATCATCATCATCATCATCATGGTCGTTTAACGTCTGCTTTCCATGCTAGCATGGGTTGGATGATTTGACAGAGGACTGGCGAACCAGATAGATGCGCCAGGCTCCAATGTGATTTGGCAGAGTTTCTACAGCTGGATGCCCTTCCTAACGCCAACCACTCCAAGAGTGTAGTGGGTGCTTTTACGTGCCACCGGCACGAAGGCCAGTCAGGCGGTACTGGCAACGGTGTGCACCTATATATATATATATATATATATATATATATATATATATATATATATATACATACATATATGTGTGTGTATGTGCATATATATAAATATATATATATATATATATAGCTTCCCCCATTCACGTTAGTGCATCTAAGTTCTTTGCTTTTTTTCTGTTAATGTATGGATTCTAAGTTAAAAACATAAACCTTAGCATCACACACACCAATTAACACCACCGCTACCACCACCACCACCACCACCACAATTCTAATCACCATTGAGCAGAGGGAATATTATGTGAAATGTGTGTGTATGTGGGGTAGATTATGTCAGGTGTAGGTGAGAGGGTGTGTGTGTGTGTGAGGAGGTCTTTAGAAATATATTAACCAAGTCTTACCTCTGCTGCCCTCCCCTGTCCCCACACCCCTTCTCTCTTTCTCTTTCTCTTTCTCTTTAAGCCAGTTCACCTGCTCCCCCCCGCCACCACCCGCACCAGCCCCTGTGAAATTCATTTACTCCAATCCCCTCCCCCCTGCCTCCTGCACCTCTCCATCCCTTTCACTCAATGGAGCAGATTCTTTAAAGTTCAGTAAAAATGAGGTGTGGGAGTCTAAGGATGGTGTGTGGGGGTAATTTTTGTTACTACCGCTACCACTACCACCACTAGTACTGCTACTACCACTACTACTACCAGCCACCACTATTACTATCACCACCAGTACCACCACCAACACCACCACCACCACCACTACTACTACTACTACTACTACTACTACTACTACTACTACTACTACTATTACTACTACCACCACCACCACCACCACCACCACCACCGCCGCCGCCACCACCACCACTAGCAACACCCCTACCCAAATTTCTAAGATGTTTGAACAGAACTGGAGAGAGGGATTGCCAAATAGGTCTTGTGTATGTGTGTGTGTGTGTGCAGTGGTGGATTAGGGTATGTTAATTGTTCAGAACAGAACAGAAGCATTTCCGTGACCAGACACTGTATGTGTGTGTGTGTGTGTGGGGGGGGGGAGATGATGGTAGAGGTGCTTAACATAATCTGTGCTTGCTAATGAATTCTATATGTGTGTATGTGTACATGTGTGGCTGTGTTTGTGTGTGTAGATGTATGTATATATATTTACATATATGTGTTTGTATGTGTATATATATATATATCTATAGGTACATATATATTTCAGTAGGAATATGGTAACAAAAAGGTTAAAGTGATCTAAATTAAAATCTTCCATTAAGATGCCATGCAAATTTATGTTCCAAATACCAGATTAATAATGATAAAGTTGTTTTGCTAAATTTTTCATTATTTTCAAAATTAAGTGAAACAAACTCTGTGTATTTCAACAGAAATATGGTAACAAAAGGGTTAAAGTGATCTAAATTAAAACCTTCCACCAGAATTGGATCTTTTTTAAAACGGGGGCCACATTTTTCATTAACGAAACACTTTGAAACTTGGAACACTGGTAGAATGTGTCATATAAAACATCTTTTTCTCTTAGTCTTCTTAAAAAAAAAAGAAATCCCTAAGTTATTCCATGTTAAAGTTGTCGTATTTCTGTAATTTCAACCAATCACTGACGTCCATTCAGCCGATATACATTAAGTGCCGGCTACATAAACAAACGATTCTGAAACAATCTGTCGGTGATAGGGTTAGGGTTAGGGTAAAACAGCAAATTTTAAAAGAAAAAAGCAAAACGAAGCTATGGAAATTAAATACGCTTTACATCGCTTAATGAGCCAAAGGAGTAAATGTAAACAACTGAATACTTGTCAGTGATTGGTTGAAATTATCGAAATAAGACAATTTTTTACATGAAATAAATTCGAATACAAAAATATTTTTCTGTTCTATAACACAAAATAGATAAGTATACGAAGTTTGAAAGTCTTTCGGTACCAAAAACACTACATAAAACATTAGTGAAAAATGTGGCCTCCGTTTTAAAAAAGATCCCCAGAATTTATGTTTCAAACACCAATTTAAAGACAAAGTTACAATACTAAATTCTTTGTTTCTTTCGAAATTGAAACAAAAGTAGAGTGTTTCAACACAAATATGGCTGTTGGCACTCCGTCGCTTACAACGTCGAGGGTTCCAGTTGATCCGATCAACGGAACAGCCTGCTCGTGAAATTAATGTGCAAGTGGCTGAGCACTCCACAGACACGTGTACCTTTAACATAGTTCTCGGGGATATTCAGCGTAACACAGTGTGACAAGGCTGGCCTTTGAATTACAGGTACAACAGAAACAGGAAGTAAGAGTGAGAGAAAGTTGTGGTGAAAGAGTACAGCAGGGTTCGCCACCATCCCCTGCTGGAGCCTCATGGAGCTTTTAGGTGTTTTCGCTCAATAAACACTCACAACGCCCGGTCTGGGAATCGAAACCGTGATCCTATGACCGCGAGTCCGCTGCCCTAACCACTGGGCCATTGCGCCTCCACTCACAAATATGGTAAGAAAAGGGCTAAAGTGAACTAAATTAAAATCTATCGAAATTTTGTGTTAATTTATGTTCCACATCCCAGCTTAATAATGACAAAGTTATTTTAGTGAATTCTTCATTATTTTAAAAATTAATTGAAATATATTTCAATAGAAATACGGCAACAGGAGGATTAAGCCTGATTAGAATTTGGTACATTGCTGCCATTGGATACCCTGTATGGGCAATGGTGTCGCAAGAACTAACACCTGACATGGTTTATTTCAATTATTATATTTTTTTGAAATCATTCCGTAATTCTTCTACAATCTATTGCAATCTGGAATGAAATATTTAAAATTTAATTTCTTAAGCATCTAACATACAAAGTAATTAGCTCTTAATTTGTGATACTTATTAAGATATAACGTTACAAAAATGGTCTCAGATTTTGTGCCTAATCCTGTCTATGTACATCCATACATACATACGTGTGTGTGGAGGTGTACACGTGTATACACACACACACACACACACACACACACACACACACAAACACTTCTTGCATGAGTAATGTAGATTAATGTTTGATAACTGAAAATATTAAATCTTACAGCACTCGTGGTCTGTCTCTATTTGTGAGTGTTTGTGTGTGTGTGTGTGTGTGTCCTGCTTCCCAGCTATATGGTTCCAGGTTCAGTCCCACTGCGTGGCACCTTGGACAAGTGTCTTCTGCTATAGCCTCAGGCTGATCAAAGCCTTGCGAGTGGATTTGGTAGACGAAAACTGAAAGAAGCCCGTCGTATAGATGCATATATTTATCTATGTGTATGTGTCTTTGTGTTTGTGCCTGTCCCCCTCTCCCACTTGACAACCGGTACTGGTGTGTTTATGACCCTGTAACTTAGCGGTTCATCAAAGGAGACTAATAGAATAAAAAGTAAATACTGGGGTTGTTACATTTGATTGAAAATTCTTCAGAGTAGTGCCCCAGCATGGCTGCAGTCTAATGACTGAAACAAGTAAAAGATATTACCAACCACATGGCTCTAGGTTCAGTCCCACTGCATGGCACCTTGGGCAAGTGTCTTCTACTATAGCATCGGGCCAACCAAAGCCTTGTGAGAGGATGTGGTAGACGGAAACAGAAAGAAGCCTATCATATATATATATATATATATATACATATATAAATGAATATTATTATTATTATATATATATATATATATATATGTATGTATGTGTGTTTGTGTTTGTCCCCCCACCATCGCTTGACAACCGATGTTGGTGTGTTTATGTCCCCGTAGCTTAGTGATTTGGCAAAAGAGACTGATAGGTACACACATGCACACAGATATATGTGTTGAATGAGATCACATAAAGATAGGAAACAAGGAAAATATAAATGCCAGATGAAATAGGTGTATATATAGAGACATATATACACACACACATCTATCTATCTATGTATGTAACAGAGAGAGAGGGAAAGATAATGATGCAGATAAACATAATTAGGCTTGATATATGTATAAATATACACACCAACACATACGTGTGTGTGTAGACAAATAAATTTACATAAACCATAAAAAACACAGAATACTTAGGAGAGAATATATACTTTTTCAACTCGACAGCTCTATATTTATATACACACACACACACACATGTATGCGAACACACATACATTCATACATGTATACAGATACACACACAGAAATATATATACATACACATGCACACATCCACTCTGTTATTTTTCAGACTAATTAAATTCCCAAAAGCAAACAATCTGTAACAGTGATACTTAAAAAAAAAAAAAAAAAAAGATTGAAGAAAAAAAACAGAAATTGTCAATAATGAACAAAATGAAGACTGTAAATCAACCGTTCTTCCACCCCCCTCCTCCATTCCCTACCAATTCTATTTTACCTGTGATATATGTTTTTGATGTTTTGTTTTGTTTTGTTTTCGATTTTTCTTTTTTTTTTTTTTGCTTTACCTTGTGTGTCATCTGCATATGTTGTAGATTACTGGAGGGCCCTGTCCCTCCCCGTCCTCTCCCATCTCAAACTACACCAACCTCTACCACCAACTGGGGAAATGTAATAAATGAGGAACACTAGAAATGTATGTGTGTGTTTATACATATATACATATATATATATAGACATATATACATAATGTGTGTGTGTGTGTACCTATATTTGTATCTGTGTGTGGATATATGTGTGTATTATATAATATATATATATGTCTGTGTTTGTGTGCATGTGTATATGTGCACATGTGTATATGTGCACATGCAGTTGTATGTGCATATACATATATGTGTGTGCATGTATATATATTCGTGTGTATTTATATATATATAGATGTATGTAATGTATATAAATATGCAATTTATATCTGTATTCGTATGTATTTATATGTATAGAATTTATATTATGTTTGTACATGCACAATATGTTTATATATGTGTATATATATATATATATATGTGTGTGTGTGTATATAAATATAAAATAACATCACCAAAATTAAATGCCAAAGGAATCCCCCCCCTCTATCTCTCTCCCATTTAATTCCTCAGTAAACTCAAAATACTGTCCTATCTTAGATCTTTGTTGTTCTTGTTCTTGTTGCAACAAATGGTAAAAGGTATTCTCCAAATCTAGCATTTTGTTTTTGCTTCTTTCTCAAAGACTTCACCTGATATGGTGCTGATATTTTCTGTGAGTCTTCCATTGGTTAACAATTACATGCTGTCTTCCTTTTTCAAGATTTTGCTCATTTCTTTTTTTGTTTTTTTTTCTGAATTTTTTTTGTTGCTGTTTTCTTTTTTTCGTTTTGAATTTTTAATTATTTTTGTTTCAATTTTCGTTGTTTTTTTTTTCTTTGGATATTTTTACAGGTTAATTTTGTTACATAATTTCCTACCTCACATTTAGGGTCTGTCCGTCTGTGTGTCCCTTTCCATCTTTGTTCATTTCTTTCTCTCCATATGCTTTGTCCTCTTCATCCTCCATCAACTCCTCCTCCTCATGTTTTTCCTCCTCCTGCTCTTGCTCCTCTTCCTCCTCCTTTTCCTCCTCCCACCTCCTGCTTTTCTTCCTCCTCCTGCTCTTGATGTGTCTTATCAAGTACAACAAATCACCACATCCTCCAATCTCTTATTTCCTCAGTGGGGCCCAGTGTCCGAAGATCCTTTCTCACCACTTCGTCCCATGTCTTCTTGGGTCTACCCTTTCCACAAGTACCCTCCACAGTTAGAGCTTGGCACTTTTTTTATGCAGCTGTCCTCATCCATACACACCACATGACCACACCAATGCAGTCCTCTCTCTTGCACACAACATCTGATGCCTCTTATTCCCAGTTTTCCCCTTAAATCATTTACACTCTGTCGTGTGTGCAACCTGACATTACCCATCCAGTGGAGCCTACTTAATTTCTAAAATTACAGTTGACAATCCTAAGATAATTATTGATAATTCTAAAATTATTATCTATAATTCTAAATCTTTCTATTTTAACTCTTTATTTCGTACCTATTTTTCTGTCAAAAGTAATGCTTATTTAGTCAGGTTGTTTTGAATTAATCCTGCATTGTCTTGTAGCTATGAGATTTTGATGAGGTAACAGTCAATTTATAGGACAATATTCTAGGGCTGGTGTGAGAGGCCAGATATGGCCACTTTGAACATAAAACAAACAAGTAAAATATTTTGACTTGATATGGACAGTTCAAATGCATAAGGTTTAAAATCCTCATTCTTTTTTTCTTTGCAGGTTTTTTTGCCCCCCAAGAATGTTTCAAAATCGGTAGATTATTCTTAGTGGAATATATAATGGTGTGATGGCACTGAAACCAGTGTTACGCAACAAAGTGGACGAACTCTTCCTCCATTGGTTGTCAGAGCCTGACACACAACAGTTACTTCGTCAGAACCTCTTGCAGATTGCCAAAGGGGACATAATCCCTCAGCTGTTGCCAGTGCTCGGTGTTGAGAGTTCTCCAAGAGGTATCCGAACGACCCCACGAATCTGTCCAGGATCACCGCCATGTGCTCCCGTCATCGGAAAGGTGTCCAGTCCAAGGAGTCCACGCCGGACATATCTAAGTAAATCTGTCAGTACATCGACCACATCTACTCATGTTCAGGTAAGTCGTATGCATCTTCCACGTGGGTGAGGGTATGGGTGTTTGGGCAGGGTGCGGCTGCGTGGTCACAAAGTTGGCTCTTTGTAAACATGAGGTTTTGGGTTCCATCTCACTGCATGGCACCTTGGGCAAGTTTTGTCTGCTGTAGCCTCTGCTTGACCCATAAATAACTTGCGAGAGTGGAATTTGATTGGGGGGAATCTGCAGAAGCCTGTGCATCTATCTATCTGTTTGTCTTTCTCTCTCTCTCTTTCTCATTTAATGTCTCTTTTCCATGCTAGCATGGGTTGAACAATTTGAGAAGGACAGGAAAGTAAGAAGAAGAGAACACCAAGCTCTGTTGTCTGCTGTGGCATGGCTTTTACATGTCCTTCCTAATGCCAACCACTTTAGAGACTGTATTGGGTGCTTCTTATATGGAACCAGCACCAGTGAAGTTACCAAGTAACTTGCAGGACAAGACCCCTGAACTGAAGGAAGGGAGTTGTATCAAGGAGCAGAAAAGGTGTCTTGCATTCCTGAAAACCTCCACAAAATACTCTGTGTTGCCTGTCTGGCCAGAGGGAATCCAGTGGATATAGATGATGGCCTTGCTGTTGTAAAAGAGATCATCGGCTTGTTTTGGCTGGTCTTCTTGGGTCTTGGGCAACCAGGCTGCTTCCATTGGTCAATCTGGCTCATCACAGTAAAGCCAACTTTTATCACAGGTCACCAGAGACTCAAATACTCTTGGGTTGAATATAATGAGCCCAACCATCTCTCTGCTGTCACCAAAGTGTCTTTCCTTCTGTTTCTAACTGGTAAGAAACTTTGCACAAATTATGCGACTGTACAGATCTTCTTCAATAATACTGCATATGATTGCCACACCAACTCCAAAAGCATGCGTGTTGTCTTTGTAGACTCACAATGGTCTTCATCCAGAAAATTGTGTATCTTCTCAACCGGCTCTGATGTTTTGATCTCCCTCTCCCTTTCACACATCTCGTCATCTCTCACCTCCTCTTTACCATTCTTGAATCTCTTGTGCTAGTAAAAAAGCTGATGGTCGTCTCATACAAGTTGATCCATAAGCAATGTGGAGCATGTCATAAGTTTCTGAGTTAGACACAAAGCATGTCATGAGCATGTCACAAAGCATGTCATAAGTTTCCAGTTAGACACAAAGACTTATTGTATATAGCGAACTTCCAAATTTTCTTCACAACTCAACTGGATTCTACAAACTAGTCAGTTGTGACAAGCAGTGTTTGGAAGGGTGTGTTTAAAGTGCTGTTATGCCTATGTAAGTGTATATATATAATGCTACTATAGTAAATGATACTAGTCATTAAAAACAATAGAGAAATGAGAGACGTTTGTTGTGATATACATACATACATACATACATATATGAGTTGCCTTGTTAATCTACAAATGAAGTGTGCATGTATATATATCTGTATGTATGTATCTTTGTGTGTGTATGTATGCATGTAAATGTATGTGAATGTATGTGTGTATATATATATATATATGTATATATATATATATATATATATATATATATATATGTATGTGTATATATGTATGCATATGTATGTGTATATATGTATGTATATGTATATATGTGTGTGTATATGTGTATGTATATGTATGTATATATATATATATGTATATATGTATATATATATATATATACACACACACACACACACACACACACACACACACATATATATATATATATATATATATACATATATATATATATACACACACATAAAATAGCACCCTTTATTTGCCAAAATCTGCTGCCTTTGTGTTCTCATATTACATTGATTAATAACGCAGACAATCTTTCTCAGCCTTTTTCCAACATAATTAATTAAATAATTAAAAAATAAAATTACATGAATCAAATATGTATATCAAGAGCTGCTTAACTTTCACAGCATTTGCAATTATCCTTCTCAACACATTGTTGAGAGAAGACGGGAACAGGAGGGGAGGGACTGATGAAGGGTCGTTCTTTATGTTGTTTGCTTTGTTTTCCATTTGTGTCTTTCGTTGTTCGAAAGAACAGTTCATGTTCCATGTACTTGTGCTTCATACTTTTTTGTTGTACACGTTTCATGACATCCTGTGCCCACATATGCATATATATATATATACGTATAGATGAAAGTATGTACATATACATATGTACATATGCATATATATATATATATATAAATAGGATGAAGTCATTATTTAATGATTTATCAGTGGCCAGTGTACTAACAATGCCATAATGGTTAATTTATGTTTAAGTATAATTACAAAATAATTATAATAAGAGTGCTGAACCTACAATGCCTGTATGCTAGAAGTAGACCCCAAATGGTCTATAAACCACTTAAGTTATCACTCCATTACCACAAGGTTGTATGCGAGGAAAATGGACAGAAAGGATTTATAAAATATTATGGACACTATCTCAAGATTTCCTGGTTTACGATATTAAAATTGTTTTCAATACTTCAGTAGTGTAAACCAGTCATAAATAAATGAGAAATACGTATATATATATATATATATATATATATATATATATATATATATATACATATATATAAATATAAAGTTTGTTTTATCAATCTTAGCTCTGGCTATACTGGAGTACCGACTTTAAAAATTTTATTTATAAACTTCCAGATAAAAACCCCAGAAATGCTAGAACTCAGCGCAAGATATCACGGCAGCTCTATCTTGTCTTATCTCAGCTGCACCTGTTATCAGTATGACTGCTGTGTATGGATCAGTTGTTTTTTAAACTTGTTACTGCGTTAACTTCTGAAAGCAGTGACTGAATCTCTATGTGATCATTCAATCTGCTGGAAACAGCAGCCAAATCTCTCTCAGAATCATACATCATCATCATCTTAAAAGAAAGAAAAAGACGATGGACATGTCAGGACATATGAAGTTGGGGGGGGGGGGCACTGAAAAGTTCCTGGCTTTGAGGGTACTGTGAAAGGCTTGGTTGGAGGTCCAACTGTCCGAGTTCTTTCAGAGGGCTTAGAAAAACTGAAGGACCACTGCAATAAGTGTGTGAATCTGAGAAGCCCACCCTCGTGTATGTGTATATACAGGAATGTGTGTGTGTGCAAAAGTAGGTATACAGTTATGTAAAAAGAAAACACGTACAATACTCATTTATTTTTAACAAAAAAAATTAAAAGTTATGATAAAAGTATTATCATGTTTAATGGCACTGAAAATATTGAAAATCAGGCTAACTTTTAATTTTTTTGATAAAAATAAATGGGTATTGTACGTGTTTTCTTTTTACATAACTGTATACCTACTTTTGCACACCCTGCATATACACACACACACACACACACATATATATATATATATATAATATGTGGCAATTAGTTGGTTGTCATAATAAAACTGAAGTGGTAGGCAGCAGAACCAGAGGCAGACCTGTAAATATACTACTCTAATGTTTAGTGTGTGTTTTATTATGACAACCAACTAATTGTCACATATTATATTTATAAATTCCTCTATTTTACATAATATCAAGGTCTCATTCATTCTTTTGTTGTCATATTTTATATATATATATATATATATATATATATATATATATATATATATATATACATATATATATATGTATATAAGGAAAATAAGACAAGGTAGAAAATGCTGTAAAGATTTTATCATGAAGAACCTTTTAGTACCGGTTTCAGTCTTTTCGACTTTTTCAACTTAGAATAAAGCAAGGAAAACAATTAAATTGTGGAAAAATTAAATGAAATATTTTTAAAAAAATACTTCCATAGTCTTCAAATAGGTAGGACATTTTCCTTTTTCTGTCTATCTCTCTTTTATTTTTGTGAAGCAGATCTGAATATATATATATATACATGAGTCTGCTGTGATGATTCAAAAATACAACACTTAAAAACCTAACGGTATATCTTTTTTCTACCCCTTTGAAGAGATTTTGCCTAATATAATGATTTTATTAATTACTATGTAATTTGTTAGGCCTAATTGAAATGGCTGTCAGGGAACATATTTGATTTTTGCTGATAACAAATTTTTTATTAAATGTTACATCTCCATTTACTTACTTTCTTATATATATAGTATGTCGGTGAAATTTTATTTAAAAATACGTATTTTTAATGTATTTTTAAGAATTTTTTTAACGAAACAACGTTTGGGGCACCAAACTGTAGTTATGACTATTTTGTTTCATTTTTGAAATGCAGAGTAAAAACAAAAAAAGGCTCCTGTAATCCTAGATCCCTCTAAAGAGATAGGATGGTTAAATTTGGAACAACTTGATCACAAGTCTGACTTAGATTAACGATAATCTGGGACTGAGGAAGTCAAACAGCCTGTCTTAAATTTAAAGATTTAATGGAATGAGAAGATATTTAAAGATTTAATGGAATGAGAAGATATTTCAAGGGAGGTAAATTTTATAACTAAAACAGAATTTGTCTCCCTTTGCATGGTTTCTGTTCGAATTTCCTCCTATCAACAAACCAGGATTAGAGTTCGTGCCTTGGGTAGGGTGCTGGTGGGGACAGAATGAAATGCTTTTTTATGTATATCTCACAGTTGTACAACATTTTTTATCTTCATATCTATTTTTAAATGATGTCGGCTGTGATATCGGTGTACCGTATATATATATACTCGTTTTTTTTTTTACCCAAAAATTTCGATAAAAATTCAAGAGTGCGACCTATGTTTTCCTCATCGCAGGGATCTGAAGTAGACGACGGCGTATCAGTAGTCTTATGTAACATTTTCTTCTGTTCTGTTTGTAATTCTAGACGTTCATCACGTCGAATTCATATATATCGATTTTTTTGTCTTCGTCGAGTTTATTTATCAATTAAACTATTTTCATAATGTTACTTCCGCAAAAATGTTTTGAAATAGGCGCAGTTGTGGCTGTGTGGTAAGTAGCTTGCTTACTAGCCACATGGTTCCGGGTTCAAACCGCTAAGTTACGGGGATGTAAACACACGAACATCAGTTGTCAAGCACAGAGGCACACACACACATATATATATATATATGACGGGCTTCTTTCAGTTTCCGTCTACCAAATCCACTCGCAAGACTTTGGTCTGCCCGAGGTGATAATAAAAGACTTTTGCCCAAGGTGCCATGCAGTGGGACTGAACCCAGAATCATGTGGGTGCACGTATATGATGGGCTTCTTTCAGTTTCCGTCTACGAAATCTACTCAGCTCTGATAGGACAAAATAGCTTCAGACTTACTTTTGGAAGTAAAAAAAAAAAAAAAAAAAAAAAGGTATCAAGAGAAAGTCATTACTAAATGAAGTTGCTGACCCATGGTTCATAGTGTATCTCCTTCACCCAATTGTTTGTCTGTCTGTCTTTATATTTGTCTGTCTTTATATCTGTCTATCTATCTATCTATCTATCTGTCTGTCTATCTTTATATCTATCTATCTGTCTGTCTGTCTATAGCCAGCCATCCATCTATCTATCTTTCCGTCTATATATGTATGTATGCATGCATGCATGTATCTGTCTGTCTGTCTATCTATCTATCTGTCTGTCCACCCACTAATCTATGCCCCCAGTCCCACCCGAACACTTCCACTCTCCCATCCATCCATCCATTTATCTATCTTGTCTGTTTATCTATCCTTCCACCTATTTATCTCTTCTATCCATCCACCCACCCGGTTGTCTATTTCTAAACCAACCTCCCAACCTACTTATCAACAATCTCTCTCTCTCTTTCTTCCTCAACCCATCTATATATCTACATCTATCTCCCTCTCTCTCTCTCTCTATCTATCTACAATAGTCTTCACTCAACTCGCCATACAGCTGTGTCTGTCTGTTTGAGGCAATTGCTAACTGATAGAATTACATTTATATTCTCCAGTACTAGGCCTGTTCTCTCTCTTCCGCCTCTCTCTCTCTCTCTCTCTCTCTCTCATACTGTCATCTCATTCGATGGTATTCTAATCTCTGGACATCAGCCAACCTAGATTTCTCACCAACAAAACCGTTCCATCATCAGACATTCTTCCTTTCTTTCTTTCTCCCCCCCCCCACTATGTACTTGGATGTATTGTTCTAACACTCACACATACACAAAACAGCAGCTTTGTCTTGATATATATATATATATATATATATATATATGTGCGTATACACACATATACTCACATACACCCCCAATACATACATGCACGCACGCACACACACACACTCACCCATAGATTCTAGCTTCACATCCACAACATAAACTTTCAATTTTGATAAAAATCATATCCTCTACATGTATTGAGCACTACTCACCGCTTGGTTTGACATAAATCAACACGTGCACGCACGCACACACACACACACAGGTGTATGACTGTGAGGTAAGAAGTTAGCTTCCCAACCACCTGGTTCTGGGTTCAGTCCCACTGTGCGGCACCTTGGTAAAGTTTCTTCTATAGCCTTGGGCCAACTAAACCTTTGTGAATGGATTTGGTTGATGGAAACTGAAAGAAGCCTATCTATCTATCTATCTATCTTTCTATCTATCCATATAACTATCTATCTATCTATCTATCTATCTATCTACACACACACACACACGTGTGTGTGTGTTGGAGTGGTTGGTGTAAGGAAGGGCATCCAGCCATAGAAAACCATGCCAAATCAGACTGGAGTCTGGTGCAGCCTTCCAGCTTACCAGCCTTGATCAAACTGTCCAACCCATACTAGCATGGACAACGGACGTTAAATAATGATGATGATATGTCTGTATATAATGGGTGTCTTTAGGTTTTCCTGTGCTCTCCCCTCTGCCGTTTGACAACCCGTGTTGGTTTGTTTATGTCCCTCTAAGTTAGTGATTCAGCAGAAAGAGGCTGATGGAATAAATACCAAATACACACACACACACCAGTTTTTGTTGTCGTTTGTGTGTATTTCTGTGTGTGTGTTTGTCTTTCACCATACTGACAACGCAACAGTCTTTAAAAAAAGACTCTCATCATAATGACCGGTTGTTGTTGAGCTTATCAATGTTATTGTCGTAGGCTTCAGCTGAAGGATCTATTTCAACTTGATTAGGTCGTTACCCGGCAGCATAATGACTAGTAATAATGATGATGATGATAATAATAATAATCCTTTCTACTATAGCCACAAGGCCTGTAATTTCGATGGGGGCAGCTAGTCAATTACTTTGACCCCAATACATAACTGGTACTTATTTCATTGACCCTGAAAGGATGAAGGGCTAAAATGACCTTGGCAGAATTTGAACTTAGGTGCCTTCCTGGCACGTGAAAAGACATTTGAGCGAGATCGTTGCCAGTGCCCTTGGACTGGCTCTTGTGCGGGTGGCATGTAAAATACACCACTTCGAGCATGGCCATTGCCAGTATTGCCTGACTGGCCTTCGTGCCGGTGGCATGTAAAAGCACCCACTACACTCTCGGAGTGGTTGGTGTTAGGAAGGGCATCCAGCTGTAGAAACTCTGCCAAATCAGATTGGAGCCTGGTGTAGCCATCTGGTTTCACCAGTACTCAGTCAAATCGTCCAACCCATGCTAGCATGGAAAGCGGATGTTAAACGACGATGAATATAAAGATGGACAAAATACCGCTAAGCATTTTTTTTTGTCATGCTAACAGTTCTACCAGCTCAATGCCTTTGATAATAGCTTTTGATTTAGCACCAGACCAGAAAGTCTGAGGAGTGAAGGGTGTCAATACCAAGTTTAGCAGAATATTTGCTGTAGCCCATTTTTTACACCAAAATGAAACATGTACATGTTAATATTTCTGATTATTTAGGATCAGAAGCCATGAGAGCCACTGCCTGGTACTGCATCAAGGCATTTATTATTATTATTATTATTATTATTATTATTATTGAGTGAGAGAGCAGTGTATGCCATCAAATTGACACCGGGGTAAAATATATGAAGTCCAGTATAGCCATCATGACTACCTCTCTGATAAGGGTACACCAGGCCCATGCATCACAACCATATGCGTGTGATATGGTGATCTCATATCAAGATAAACAGTGCATGACCTTGCAGGTGGGGGCCCAGTTAGAATTTTCTTCTTCAAGTCGAGTAGTCCATTCCACTCAAAAGGTCCCTGAATAAGGTTTGTTTAGGGATGTTGAACGAAACACCCATGTTTCCAGAAATGAATTATCCAAACGCCAAAGAATTCCTCTCAACACATGGCTATGATGCTCCCCCACTACATCTGCTTATGATCAGAGATGCACATATTGTCAGCGACCAAGGGACATGCTCAACTGGTTAAGGTCAAGCAAATCTGTGGTGGCAAAACTGGCAGAACCATTACTGTGTTGGACAAATTGCTTAGCAGCATTTCTTCTGTCTTTACATTCTGAATGTTAGCACACTGGGCGAAATGCTTAGCAGTATTTCGTCCCTACATTCTGAGTTCAAATTCCGCTGGGGTTGGCTTTGTCTTTCATCCTTTCAGGGGTTGATAAACTAATTACCAGTCGAGTACTGGGGGGGGGGGGCGTCAATGTAATTGACTAGTCCCCTCCCCTCAAAATTCCAGGCCTTGTGCCTATAGTAGAAAAGAAAATTACCATTGTTATTATTTTCTTAAGACTCTGATCATGTGATTTGAGGGAGATTTAGCTGCTATTTGTACTTTAAGGCAACTATCTTGAGAGGGTGAAGCTAGCTATCGTTTTCCTACCTGTTGCCCACTGATTGCTCTGCCAGGTAAGCTAAGTCATTTTAGTGGTACCTACCCCTACCCCCCTATTCTACCTGATGTTGCTGCTAAACTGTTTTGTTTCATAGTTTTTGTTCATATTCTTTTTTGTTTTTCTTTCATGGTTTTGTTCTGTTTTTATGTGTATTTTTTTTTTTGGTTTATTTGTTGTATTTCTTTCTTTTTTTTTTGTTATTTTTCATTATTTGCAATGTATAATTTTTTTCTTCTTTCCTCTGCATGTGATGCGAACGTGTCTGTCTGTTTATATGTGACGTGTGTGTGTGTGTGTGTGTGTGTGTGTGTGAGACAGAGAGAGAGAATGTGTATGTGATAAGGAGTGGAGGTGATGAGAAAACGACAGTATGTGTGTGCGTGTGAGTGTGTCATGAAAGAATGTGTGTGTGTGTGTGTGTGTGATGAGGAATGAGTTATGTAAGTGATGAGAAAATGGTGTGTGTGTGTGTGGTGTATATATGTGTTTGCATGAGAGGTAAGAAAGAGATATATGTATGTGTATGTGTGTCTATGTGCGTGTGTATGTGTGTGTATATATATGTATGTGAAATGTGTTGAGAGAATGAAGAGTGTGTGTGTGTGTGTGTGATGAATGAGATGTGTGTGAATGAATGTATCTCTCTCTCTCTCTTTCATTTTCTACACACATGCACATATATACACATGCACATATACACACAAGCTCTAAACACACTTGCTCATATTTCTGTGCTTATGATACAGATCTCTCTCTTTAATGAATGTGTGCATGTGGTTGTGTATCTCTTCATTATATTTCCTTTGTACAGTCTATATATATATATATATATATATATATATATATATATGCACTCATCCGTATGTGTGTCCTTGTGTTTGGGTGCCTATGTATATATATGTGTGTGTGTGTGTATATATATATATATATGTGTGTGTGTGTATCCAAAATATGAAACAGAATGAAATGAACAAAAAATAAGTAAAAAAAAAAGTAATAAAAAGAAACAAGTCTACCCGTTCCTTCCCTCTCTTCTCTCCACCTTTCCTCCATCACCCCAGCCCTGCTCTCATCTGATCTGACATGACCTGACCTGGCATACCCTGAACCTACCCACTCGACAACCCAGCTACCCCGGGTATCAGCTGTAGAAAGTACAATTGTTTTAGCGGTTGCTAGCTGGAACTTTCTACTTCATTCCTGTTGTTCTGCTGCTGTTATTGTTGCTGTCGTTGTTGTTGTTGTTGTCGTTATTGTTATTGTAGGAGCCAAGTTACAAATTACACCACCACCAGCATCGCCAACAGCAACAGCAACAACAACAACAAACAATAGCAAACGTAAAAAAAAAAGACAGGCTGAAAGAAGAAGAAAAAAAAAAAATAAACGACAGAAAGACAGAAGAACACTTAAGTTTGTCTGTCTGTGCGGAACAGGCTGAAATTGTTCGTGCTACAGGATGATGGCGTGCAATCAGCTGGGTTTGATCCTGCTACCCAGTGATTACAGCTAGCAGCTTCGCTCTGCTAATAATGGCGTAGAATGAGAAGTTGTTGCTTCTTTAGCCACCAAGTGAGTGTCGATTGTAACCTCTTTGCATTTGGCCTTTCTATACATCCGTGTGTGTGTGTGTGCAAGCACCTGTGTGTGTGTACGTGTACATATGTATATATATATATATATATATATATATATATAAATGTAGGCCTTTATGGTTATGTATATGTATATTTGTCTATCTATCTATCTATCTATCTATATATTTATCTATCTATATATCTATCTATGTAATTATCTCTCTGCCTATATGTTTGTCTGTCTGTCTGTCTCTCTCTATCTGTCTATCTATATGTGTTTCCTATTTTATATATGTGTGTGTGTACATATGTGTATTTTCTGTATCACTGTATGTATATTCCTATACACACACACACACACACACACATATGTATGTGATGGCATGTATATTTCTTTGAGTCTTCTTTGTGGTATGTGTGTGTGTGTGTTAACCTATTATGAAGTGTGTTTGTATGCATGTATGCATACCGCTTTGTATCTGTATATCATGCATACATTTTGTGATGTTGTGTGTATGTGTGCACGCATGTGTGTGCTTGCATGTATATGTTTATGATGTGATATGTTCTGCATGCATATCTAGGAAGTGATGTGTGTGTATGTGCGTTTGTATCCATGTTTTGAGTGACCTTGACATATGTATATGTATAGGTTGGCCATGACCTCTGTGTTTTTGTGTTTGCTGTTAACGGTTTGCCAACCTGTCTGTCTGTTTGACTGATTGTCTGTCTGTTCGTCTATTGTTGCTCCTGGTGATACCTTTGGCCTTGAGAATTTGTAAAAAGTACAGCCATCCATGTAAATGTAATATATATATATATACTGTAATATAATATATATAAACATCCATCTAAATATTATAGATATATTAGAAACTTTCTTGCATAATGTGTGTGTGTGAGAGTCTATGTGTTGTTTGTGTATGTATGTGTGTATATGTTTGTGTTTGTATATGTATATATGAATGAATGTGTGTGTGAGTATATGCATATATCTGTATGAATGTGTGTATGTGTGTGTATATGTGTATGAGATTTGTTTTGGTGTTAGGAAGGGCATCCAGCTGTAAAAACCTTGCCAAAACAGAGACAGTGGCCTGGTGCAGGCTTCTGCTTGGACAACTCCTGTCAAACTATCCAACCCATGCCAGCATGGAAGGCGGATGTTAAACAATGATGATGATGATGGTATGTGTGTCTGTGTATATCATCATCATCATCATCCTTCAACATCCGTTTTCCATGCTAGCATCGGTTGGACAGTGTATGTATGTGTATTATATGTACATATATACATTTGTGAAGGCATATGGCTCAGTGGTTAGAGCATCGAGCTTACAATCGTGAGGTTGTGAGTTTGAATCCCTGACCAGGCTGCGTGTTGTGTTCTTGAGCAAGACACTTTACTTCACGTTGCTCCAGTTCACTCAGCTGTAGAAATGAGTTGCGACGTCACAGGTGCCAAGCTGTATCGGCCCCTTTGCCTTTCCCTTGGATAACATTGGTGACATGGAGAGGGGAGGCCGGTATGCATTGGGAAATTTTGGGGGAGGGGGCAAGTCAGTCAGATCAATCCCAGTATGCAACTGGTACTTAATTTATTGACCCCGAAAGGATGAAAGCAAAGTCAACCTCAGCGGAATTCGAACTCAGAATGTAGTGGTTGATGAAATACCGCTAAGCATTTCACCCGGCGTGCTAATGTTTCTTATTTCTTTATTGCCCACAAGGGGCTAAACATAGAGGGGACAAACAAGGACAGACAAAGGGATTAAGTCGATTACATAGACCCCAGTGCGTAACTGGTACTAGTACTTAATTTATCTACCCCGAAAGGATGAAAGGCAAAGTTGACCTCGGCGGAATTTGAACTCAGAATGTAACAGCAGACAAAATACTGCTAATCACTTCATCCAGCGTGCTAACGTTTCTGCCAGCTTACCGCCTTTTTGGATGTATGTATTAGAGTGTATAGCAAGAAACAACTGTGAGGGTTCTTTCTCTGTCGTTTTCCATAGTTCAACCCACTTGAGTTAATGTGTGCAAAACGAAATGGGAATTTTTTTGAAAGAAGTTTCTATAAAACTAGTTTTTAAACATCAAATGGTTATGGGAGTCCACCAGAATAAAATAGTAATCAAAGGGGTCCATAGGTAAAAACTGGTTGAGAACCCTTGCTTTAGTTGAAGGAAGACCAGGGGTTAGGCATCTTGTGGCAAATTCCTGACCCACACAGACATATTAGCACCTGAGTATGCATGTGTGTGTATTGTTTTTACTACTTTCAGTCATTTGACTATGGACAAGACTTATTCTTTATAAGCTTAGTACTTATTCTATCAGATTCTTTTGCCGAACCACTAAGTTATGGGGATGTAAACACACCAACATCGGTTGTCAAGTGATGTTGGTGGGGACAAACAGACACAAATACATTCGTACATACATACATATACACGACGGGCTTCTTTCAGTTTCCGTCTACAAATCCAATCACAAGGCTTTGGTTGGTCCTAGGCTAAAATAGAAGACACTTGCCTCAAGGTGTCATGCAGTGGGACTGAACCCAGAACCATACAGTTGGTCCTGCACCTATATATATATATATATATATATATTGCACAGGTATGGCTGTGTGGTTGAGAACCTTGCTTCTCAGCCACATGGTTCTGGGTTCAGTCCCACTGTATGGCACCTTGAGCAAGTGATTTCTACTGTTGTCCTGGACTGACCAAAAGTCTTGTGAGTGGATTCATTTCTTGGAAACTGAAAGAAGCTGTCAAGAAATTGTAAGAATCTTTTGGACGTTGACTGATGAGGAATTAGCAACGAATTTTCTGTTGTGTAATTTGTTTAATTATTAAGAAAACTATATATATATATATCCAGGGTGTTCAAAAGGTCTCTCCGCAGTGAATTGTTTTCATTCCGACTCTTCAAGAGTCAGACTCTCCAAGGTGTATTTCAAAACATGTGTAGAAGAGTCAACTTCTGTATTGAAAATGAAGGACGACACTTTCAATACCTCTTATAAAGTTTTTTTAAAGTCTTGTAAAGTCTAATATATTCTTTCAGTCTTCTTATACCATCTTATAAATATTTAGTTTGCAATAAAAATACTTACTGCGGAGAGACGTTTTGAACACCCTGTATATATGTGTGTGTGTGTGTTTGCTTCACACTACCACTTGATAACCAGTGTTGGTTTGTTTACGTCCATGTCATGGAGCAGTCCAGCAGTAGACTTTAAAGAAATAATTACTGGGGTTAACTTGTTCGAACTTCAAGGCAGTGCCCCAGCATGGCCTCAATCGAATGACAAAAACAAGTAAGAGATAAAAGATATATTATGTACATACGTATGTATAAATAAAAATTCGATATTTAACTAATCTATATAAACTATGAATCATTTAATATTTAATATTTCATATAATTTGTATACAATACTATAATATTATATATTCATAAGCGTCCCCCCATCCAATGCTTCCTTTTTCTCTACCGCTCCCTTAGACACCAGCGCTTACCTGGACCCTCTCAACGCCTACCGGGGGGCGGTAGCGCCCACTCTGGGAACCTATGGGATAAAGCACACGTCCATATTTTCACCAACGTCTCGGAGATATTGAAGTGAAGCTGACGTAATTCTTATTAGAAAGAGGAAGGAGTTAACTCCCCTACATAGCAATTCAGAAGCCCGTGTGTTGCGTGTGTGTATCGTATCCGCGAGGAAAGTTCGCCGAGAAAATATATCCATAGTATCTCGCCATTAATAGTTAAAAGCTATTTTATTTAAAAAAAAAAAATAAAAACAAGAAAAAAAAATACTGAATTGACGACGGTGAACTTACCGGACGTGCCATCGACATTCTGTTAAAATATGTACCCGTGGACATACGGTGCAGATCAGAGTTTCTCAACCGTTTTGTGCCTATGAACCCGTTTGGTTCCTATTTTACTCCACTGGACCCCCATAACCATTCGATGTATGTATGCATGTGTGTGTACATATATATATATATATATATATATATATATATATGGGAGAATATACAAATAATAACAACAGACGAGGACAGGATATACATACATACATCGCTCGACAGCCGATACTGGTGTGTTTACGTCCCCGTAACGTAGCAGTTCAGCAAAACATATATATGATATGTGTGTGTGTGTGATATTTACTGCGTGAACTACGATGAAAAAAAATATGAGAAAGATATGGTATATAATTTTTTTTTTGTGTAGGGGTTCCTTGAGGCGTAATATATTTTAAGGGTTACGCAAGGGTAAACAGGTTGAGAAGCACTGCTTTAGAGAATGGTACTTGTGTTGTAGAAGCGTTTATCACTCTAGTCCAGTGACGTACAGACGTCTGTTTGAGGTGACCTCACTTGTCATTCCATTCACTGGAAGAGTGGCGACTGGTACAGACCTAACCAGTTGGAAGCTACAGCGTTCGTGTGTCACCTCTGTGCTTCAAACCATAAGGATCTGCGGTCAGGCTGAATAGTCATTCGAAAGGTCATAAAATGGAAAGTAAGAAAGTTATCGACAATGGGGAAGCACCAGATGCCAACGATCTGTGAAGATGGAGCAATCAGTGTGTGTGTGTAAGCAGTTTGTACGCTCTGAGTAGTCTCCCCTGAAAACAGAACTACCGAAAAATAATGTAGTAGTGGCGAGCTGGCAGAAGCGTTACCGCGCCAGGGAAAATGCTGAGCGGCGTTTCTTCCGACTTTACATTATGAGTTCAAATAGCAGCGGGGGTCGATTTTGCTTTTTATCCTTTCGGGGGTCGGTAAAATAAGTATTACTTGCGCACTGGAGTCGATGTAATCGACTTGGCCTCTCCACGAAATTGCAGACCCTGTGCCAAAATTTGAAACTAATATAATATAATATATATCACGTGATCACGTCACGTGACCGACCGGACTATCAGACGGTATTACACATCGCTGGTCACAATGCGCTTTTTGCATTGTTTCAGCCTCCAAATGACGCCCCTTCTTCCACTGGCTAGGCAAGCAGGCCAACATTCCTCCCTGATCGAAGGGGGGGGGGGACTGGAGCAACGTGAAATGAAGTGTTGCCCAGTCATGGAATCGAACCCACAAACTAGCGATTGTGAGTGCAACAACCTAACCACTATGCCATGCACCTTCACATAATAAAAATATATATAGGAGTGGCTGTGTGGTAAGTAGCTTGCTTACCAACCACATGGTTCCGGGTTTAGTCCCACTGCGTGGCACCTTGGGCAAGTGTCTTATACTATAGCCTCGGGCCAACCGAAGCCTTGTGAGTGGATTTGGTAGGCGGAAACTGAAAGAAGCCTGTCGTATATATGTATATATATATATATATATATATATATATATGTGTGTGTGTGTGTGTGTGTGTGTTTGTGTTTCTGTGTTTGTCTCCCCACCATCGCTTGACAACCGATGCTGGTGTGTTTATGTCCCTGTAACTTAGAGGTTCGGCAAAAAGAGACCAATAGAAAAAGTACTAGGCTTACAATGAATAAGACCTGGGGTCGATTTGCTCGACTAAAGGCAGTGCTCCAGCATGGCCACAGTCAAATGACTGAAACAAGTAGAAGTGTAAAAAAGTAATATAATATAATATATTGTATCTGTTTGAAGGTTATGGTTTCCATTCTGTCGCTGCCAAGTTTTGTTTCTGCCAATGTGGTGACAGTTTCGCATTGTAACCAGAAAATCTGATAAGTGCCAAAGTGAGTCATTAGCTGTGAATGAACAAATGGCCTCTATGACGTGTGGAAGTACATTGCCTTCTGTTTGTACAGCCAAACGTTTGCAAGTGTGTGTCTGTTCTTTCATTCTTTCACTTGCTTTCAGTCAGTTGACTGCGGCCATGCTGGAGCACCGCTTTGAAAGGTTTCAGTCGAACAATTTGACCCCACATTTTCTTTTTAAAGCCTGGTACTTTTTCTATAGATCTCTTTTTGCCGCAACTGCTAAGTTACAGGGACATAAACACACCAACGCTGGTTGTCAAGTGGTGATGGTGGGGAACAAACAGCCAGAAAAACACACACATATATATGTGCGTGTGATGGGCTTCTTTCAGTTTCCATCTCCTAAACTCTCACAAGGCTTTGGTTGGCCTGAGGCTATAGTAGAAGACACTTGCCCAAGGTGCTACACAGTGGGATTGAACCCGGAACCATGTGGTTAGAAAGCAATCTTCTTACCACACAGCCATGCCTGCTCCTATTTAATGTTTGTTTTCTATGCTGGGAAATATGTATATATATATATATATAATAAACATACATGCATGTCTACATTGTGATTGTATATATATATATATATATATATATATATATATATATATATATATATATATATATATATATATATAAATACATACATACAATATATATGTCGTGGCACTCTGTCAGTTGTGACGACGAGGAACAGCCTGCTTGTGAAATTAACGTGCAAGTGGCTGAGCACTCCACAGACACGTGTACCCTTAACGTAGTTCTCGGGGATATTCAGCGTGACACAGAGTGACAAAGCTGGCCCTCTGGAATACAGGTACAACAAAAACAAGAAGTAAGAGTGAGAGAAAGTTGTAGTGAGAGAGTACAGTAGGGTTCGCCCCCCACCCTGCCGGAGCCTCGTGGAGCTTTTAGGTGTTTTCGCTCAATAAATACTCACAACACCCGGTCTGGGAATCGAAACCACGATCCTACAACCGCGTGTCGGCTGCCCTAACCACTGGGCCATTGTGCCTCCACATATATATGTACGCGTGTGTTTAATGTTTGTCTTATATGCTCAGATATATATATATATATATATATATATATATATATATATACACGCAATAAATGTAAATATATTTATACATTTATCCATACAATACTATATATGTGTGTGTGTGTGTGTGTGTGTGTGTGTGTGTGTATGTATGTATATATATATATATATATATATATATATATATATATATATATATATATATATATATATATATAATATCCTCCCACATTGTAGATATTGTCCTGGAAACCTGCCAGTTGACACATTTCAAATTATTTTCTGCTCTGCAAATGAACTGAAATAACATCAAAACTCTGTGTGTGTGTGTGTGTGTATGCGTGCATGCATTTGTGTGCACATATCCATGTGTGTGTGTGTGTGTGTGTGTGTGTGTGGTGGGGTGGGGTGTATGTAAGATCTGAGCCAGAAAACAGGACATGAATCCTGCTTTCTGTCATAATAAAGTTCAGCATAGAACCAAGGCGAGTTGAAGGTTACCATCAAGTGGGGCAGTTGCCTGGTGTATCACCTGCTTAGGGCCATCACATCACATATTTGGTGAGGGGAGGGAGGGCCTTCTAAATTAAAAAAAGGAAGGCATGAAAATAACGAATAAAACATTAAGTTTTATTCCTGCGTTTAATGGATTCTTATAAACACTGGTGATGATGGTGATGATGATGGTGATGATGATGGTGATGATGATGGTGATGTTGATGGTGATGTTGATGGTGATGGTGATGGTGATGGTGTTGATGGTGATGATGATGATGACTGTATTTGTACATTTGCTGGTTTTACTTTTTGTCTGTCTGTGTAGGCCCAGGTGTGGCTGTGTGGTAAGAAGCATGCTTCCCAACCGCATGGTTCCTGGTTCAGCCCCACTACATGGCACATTGGTCAAGTGTCTTCTATTATAGCCTAGGGTTGACCAATGTCTTGGATTTGGAAGATGAAAACTGAAAGAAGCCTCTGTGTGTGTGTACATGCATGTATGTGTGTGTGTTGTGTTTGCCCTTATTCCCACTGCTTGATGACCAGTGTTGGTTTGTTTACATGCCCTGTAACATAGCTGTTTGGCAAAAGAGTTCCTAACTTAACAATTATTGGAGTTGATTTATCTGATTAACCCTTCAGCAATTCAACTGACCAATTCTGACCCCAAATATTCTACTTGATTTATATTCCAACTGACCAGGTCCAGCTGCTCATATATACTCTATAAATGCCATTCGAAATATACACAACCACATCATTGAAATATTGAAGCTATGGGATAATGCATCCTCATCATCCGTTTTCCATGCTGGCATGGGTTGGATAGTTTGACCAGAGCTGGGGAGCTGCATCAAGTTCCAGCCTGATTTGGCTTGATCTCTCCAGCCAGGATACTCTTCCTAACATCAACCTCTTTATAAAGTTTGCTGTGTGCTTTTAATGTGGCACCACATGAATGCTCTCATGTAGCACTGGTACAAGACTCATGAATAGACGGGCTTTACATTTGACAGAATAGTCTGAATGTTAAAAGGGTTGACCTTTCAAGGTGGTGCCCCAGCATGGCCGCAGTCTGAAGAATGAAGCGAGAGAAAAAATAAAAGATAGTTTAGCGAGGCTGAGCAGAGGAGGAGGGGGGGGAGGGTTGAGAGACGAACAACAGGAAGATGAGTGCGAGAGATGCACAAGAGATAAATGCGTGGGTGATAGATTAACTGGTGACTGCAGTAAGAGCGACAGACATATTTGAGTGGTAAAGAGATATGGATGAGATAAGAAGGACATGTGATGAGAAGGATGTGTGATACGTGATAGAAGGGCAGCTTGACTGGCATGCCATTGGTTATGACCAATTTCAAGTGGTCTCATCAATGGAACAGCCTGCTTGGGAAATTTTGGTAATGGGCATTGCTTTGAAGTATATACATACATACATATATATATATATATATATATATATATATATATATATATTTATATATATATATTTATGTATTTATATATAGAGGGTGATAAATTGAGTATTAATTCAATTTAAAACCAAGTGGCCTAGCATATAAAAAATCTGTTAATTAGTGTGATAATGATTTCCAAAGTTAACTTGTTAACAAAAATGTTAATGTCATTAATTAATGATTAACTAATGGTTTGGTGCCCAGGTGTGGGTAAAACGCACCCAGTGCCTTTTGTAAACGAATTGGCAAATGAGCAGAAACAAAATAGGTTCCATAAGTTTGGCTGAGGACATGGCAACAGCTCTAGTTTTGGTACAATGGTATAATGCACCCCCTTCTCCTGTACCTTCTGTGAAGTGGTTGGTGATAGGAAGAGCATCCAGCTGTAGAGATCATACCATAAGACTAATGTATGACTGAGAACCATTTAGGTCATTCTTTCTCAACCATTTTTCTCGTATGGTCCTTTTTGGTTGCTATTTTATTCTACTGGACCCTCACAGCCATTTGATGTTTTAAAAAATCCCATATTTCTATAATTAAATATTATTAGGAATTGAATAAAAATATTGAAATATTTTGTGTAGAAGTGATTTGTTGCAGATAAATTTTAGCAAGAGAATCTTAAAGGGCCCCTCACCCCGCCAATGGTCATAGGGACCCTTGTTGACAACCACTGATTTAGATGCTTAGTGACTGACAGGGCCTCACACAACCCATCCAACCCTTGATGATGGTAGTGGTGGTGGTGATGATGGTGGTGGCAGTGATGATGATGATGATGGTGGTGGTGGTGGTATCTTCTTGCACATGTGCATTTATACGTTTACAGAATTTATTTTTCATTTCAAATTCAAAATCTGAATGTGTCTGTCATACCACCACCATTAACAACAACAACAACAACAACAACAACAGCAACACTATTGTGGTGGTAGTGGTGGTGGTTAATACACAAAATATGCATGTGTGTGTGAGAGAGTTGCTGTGTGTATTTGTGCGTGTGTGTGTGTGTGTGCATGCATGTCTGTGCCTCTGTATGATGTGATTGATGGAGCAAGGTAGACTAAACAGTGTGTCTATCTTGCCAGTTGGTGTGACATTTGGTACAGTTTTATGCGAGGAGCGGTAAGAGTAGATAACGGTGAATGGAGAGGGCCCATATTGGAATAGGAGGAGGAGGAGGAGGAGTAAGAAGCAGGGTCAGGAGGGCGTGGGGTAGGGTTAAGTGAATTGTAGTCCTGTTGGTGAAAGGGTGCGGGGGTGGGTGGGAATTAAAACAATTTTAATTTATAAATAAAACAAAGTCAAGCTACTGTTTCTCAACAATCTCTGTCCATCACTGGCGTTAAACAAGTGTTTTGTGGATCAGAGGGGAAAGAGAAGCATGCCTACTGTAAACATAATGCATATATTTCATTATATATATATATATATATATATATATATATATATATATATATATATTCTTTTATTTGTTTCAGTCATTTGACTGTGGCCATGCTGGAGCACCGCCTTTAGTCGAACAAATCGACCCTAGTATTTATTCTATCTGTCTCTTTTGCTGAACCGCTAAGTTACGGGGATGTAAAAACACCAGCATCGGTTGTCAAGCGATGGTGGAGGGACAAACACAGACACACGCACACACACACACACACACACACACACGCGCGCACACGCACACACACACATACACACACACACACATACACTATTCTGTAGAATGGCTGTTACCATTTTGCTTGCTGGTGGCAAAATTACCTCATTTCTTCAGCAACACCTCCAACCCCCACCTCACCCCGCCCTCTACCATCACCACCACCACCACCACCATTATGAACAACATCCACAGCAACAGTAGGGGGGTGGGGGTGGGGTGTTGGGATTGGAGGGGTTAGGGTTTACCTTTTCTTGACTTTCCTACTTCCTGGCTTAGCTAAGAACATGGGGTTGTCTGTCTCTCTCCCTCCTCTCCTCCTCTCTCTATCTCTCTGTCTTTCTCTCTTTTCCCCCCTCTCTCTTCCTTTCTCTGTCTGCCTGTCTCTCTCTTCTCTCCTTTCACCCCCCCCCCCACCTCTCTCTGTTTTTGTCTTTGTTTCTTGAGGCCTCTGCCAAGATACTGGAACATACATGCCTGTGCACACATGCACACACACACACCCTGGTAGGAGTGGTAGGTATAGCCTGCACATCTTCTCTTAACTGCCTCAGACAGAGTTTCAGCCTTAATCAGAACTTTGTCTGTTAACACATACAGCCTCTGTGTTTGTTTGTGTGTGTGTGTGTGTGTGTATCCCACACCCTTCTCTACGTCTCTTTCACTCTTCTACAATATATATATATATATATATATATATATATATATATATATATATATATACATATATATATTATAGATTATAGATATAAGAGCAGGCGTGGCTGTGTGGTAACAAGCTTGCTTCCCAACCACATGGTTCTGGGTTCAGTCCCACTGCTTGGCATCTTGGGCAAGTGTCTTTTACTATAGCTTCAGGCTGACCAAAGAGTGGATTTGGAAGACTCAAACTGAATGAAGCCCATCATATATATATATATATGTATATATGTATGTATTTGTGTGTCTGTGTTTGTCTCCTCCCACCGTCACTTGACAAGTGATGTTGGTGCGCTTACGCACAAAAGACAAAAAGAATATAGATATATATATATATACACACACCAACACATGTTTATATATATATATGTATATGGAAATATATATTTATATCTGTATTTATTATCCATAAACAAAAGTATTATTGACAGTGACTTCAAAGTCACAATCAATATTTTGATTAAAGAGTAATAAATTTATAGTCTATAAAAGTTTAGATTAACTCATCAGATTAATGTAAAATTATAAAATTGTTTTTATTATTACTGAACATAAAAACAAATATTAAGACTAATATATCTATGTACGTATGTATGTATGTATGTATATATATAATCAAGTCATTAAGAATGAAATGTCTGATTTTGAACTGAAAGTTTATTTTACTTTATCTCAACAAAAAGCAGTGCAGCTGATCTAAGTGTGCACCTAAATTATCAACACAATTTTGTCATTTTATCAGTAGCTTATTTATTCCAGCAGCGAAGAATTCCAGAGAGCAAGAGGTGATGAAATCACGAAAGACTGTTTTTGCATCTTCTTCAGATTTGAAGATTTTTTCGTTGCAAAAAAGTTGTCTAATGCCTGGGAAACATGATAGTCAGTTGGTGCAAGGTCTGGTGAATATGGTGGATGACAGAGTACTTCTAAGTTCAGTTTGTGGAACTTGAGTACCGTTCTTTGTGCGACATGTGGTCAAGCATTGCCTTGCAAGAGAATTGGCCTGTCTCTATTGACCAGTCTCAGTTATTTAATTGCAAGTTCAATCATCATTTCATCCAACTGGTTGATGTATATACATCCGCTGTAATTGACTGACCAGGTCTCATGAAGCTGTAGTGGATGACCCCAGTGCTGGACCACCAAACAGACACCATTAGCTTATTTTGGTGAATATTCTTTTTTGGATTGTGTTTTGGCACTTCATCTCTATCCAACCACCGTGCAGAATGCTTGCTATTGTTGAGAAGAATCCAATCACATGTAACAATATGATGCAAAAATGGTTTGCTTTTATGCCGTGACAGCAAAGACCAGCAGGTTTCAAGATATGTCATTTGATGCTCGTTCAGTTCATGTAGTACCCACTTGTCCAGCTTCTTTACCTTGCTGCTAACTCATGCATAGTTTGAGATGTATCCGCTTCCACTACAGTTTCCAGAAGGTTGGTCCTCCAACCAGGCCTTTCATGACACCCTTAAAGCCATGAACTTTTTAGCAGCCCCTAGTATGTGTGTGTGTGAGTATGTGCATTGCACTCTCTCTGTTCCTGTATGTTTGGGTATGAGAGGATTTTAATGAGATTACACACACACACACACGTATGTATGTATGTCAGGTTGCTCTTGTGCTATAGGTTACATGTAATCCAGTACAACCTGTTGCATAGTTGGGTCATTGATGACTAAACCAGCGACCCCAGCAAGCTGGCTTGGGCAGGAGGGTGACTTCTGGACACCCTGCAGGATGAAAAATGAGGCCCATCAAAGAGTGGAGGAACTCAGGAGAGTTAATGGACATCCGATATCGTGAAGGGTTGATGGTGTTCATTGGTGGTAATGAAAGACAATCCTTTTAGGAGAAGGAAATCTCTGAAATGAAATCCATTCCATGAGAACTTGTAACCAGCTGATACCATTTTGCACAGAAATAACTATGACTTGAAGATTCTACAGATGGTGACCCTGCTAGTGCTGGGGTCACTTAAAAAGCACCCAGTCCACACTGTAAAGTGGTTGGCATTTGGAAGGGCATCGAGCTGTAAAAACCTAGTCAAAACTTACCTCACCTGTACTGGGACTATGCAGAGTGGTTGGTGTTAGGAAGGACATCCAGCTGTAAAAAGCCTGTTGAAACAGACACAGAAGCCTAGTGCAGTCTTCTGTCTGGCCAGCTCCTGTCAAACCATCCAACCCATGCCAGCATGGAAGGAGGACATTAAACGATGATGATGATGACATCTATACATATGTTTGTGTGTGTGTGTGTGTGTGTGTGTGTGTATATTCTTTTATTCTTTTACTCGTTTCAGTCATTTGACGGTGGCCATGCTGGAGCACCGCCTTCAGTTGAATGGACCAGCCCCAGGACTTATTCTTTGTAAGCTTAGTACTTATTCTATTGGTCTCTTTTGCCGAACTGCTAAACTATGGGGATGTAAACACACCAACATCGGTTGTATATATATATATATATATATATATATATTTATATATTTATATATATATATTGACTGATGAGAATTTAGCTACGAATTTTCTGTTTATGATTTTGTGAAATTTTCCATTTGTTGCGTTAAATTATTGAAATATTATTTTTGTGTGTGCGCGCACACACACACACACACACACACACACATGATACTGGGGTGTTGTAAATTTAAAACAAAATATTAAAAACTTAAATATTGAAGCACCTTTGTGATTTTTGGCCCACCCTGTTTGTGTGTGTGTGTATGCGCGCGTATATATAACAGACGTATATGAATGTAAATATATTTATATTTATACACACACATACAACTATATACAACCGTTCCTACATTTATGTGTGTGTGTGTAACTTTGAGGAAACAACTGGAGATAATGTGAAGAGAAAATGTAAGATAAGAATTGAGAGAGAAAGAAAAGGGGAGTGAGAGAGAAGGTGAGTGAGTGATAGAGAGAGAGAGAGAAAGTAACTAGATCTGGGTGAATCTGTGTTAGTCAGCTATGTAATACCTTACAGAAGAGAAGTCTTTGAGAAAGACTATCTCACTGCAAATTTCCAAAACTATCCAAGACTTTTGGTTCCTTCCTACATGTAGACAACCTTTTCGAAAGACTTTGCTTCCTCACAATTATATCACTGTATATTTATTTCTATAGCTATGGTTATCTCTCTGTCTATCTAATTATCTGTATATTTATCTCTCTGTCCCCACTCCCCCCCTCTTTCTGTCTAACTGTCTATTTAGCCAGCCCCCAGCCAGTTATCTATGTGTGTATATCTATGTATATATCTGTCTGTCTTCTCTAACCATCTATCAGACACCTCCATCCATCTAACCATTTATTCTGTCTGTCTGTTTGTCTATCTCTAACTAGCCCCGTCTATCTGTCTGTCTGTCTGTCTGTCTGTCTGTCTGTCTAATGCATATGTATATCTATCTATCTATCTATCTATCTATCTATTTATCTATCTATCTATCTATCTATCTAGCTAGCTAGCTGTTTGTCTATCTATCTATCTTTCTGCCTGTCTGTCTGTCTAGTGCATATGTATATCTATCTATCTATCTATCTATCTATCTATCTATCTATCTATCTATCTATCTATCTATCTGTCTAGTGCATGTGTATATCTATCTATCTATTTGTCTGTCTGTCTGTCTCTATTATAAATCCCACTGCTTCCTCTGTTAATTAACATGCAGATGACTCGTCTCCATGAAACAACAGCCAAAGTCTCCCTCAGATTTGTACCATAGTGTCTTAAAAAAGGACACATTATCTTGGTTTAAACTATGCGAACTGAATAAAACTGGATGGTCACAACTGAAATGTCTGATCATATAAGTCTGTTCATTCAGGACTGACCTGGGGTTAAACTATAACAGCAGCAACACCACCAAACCTATGCTGTTACTTGACTTGCTAGAAATAGCAACCAAATTTCCTCGAATCACTCTCATTACGCATTTTTTTTTCTTTTGTTTTAATATGGACCAAAAGTTGGTTTGGTCGCCGTTGGATTGTCTTTGATGACGGGAGGGAGGTCAGTCAGGAGGTCAATCGGCTCAATTAGTTTGAAGCCAAAGGCTGAACAACAGCATCAGTGCTATAACCCCACCATGACCACCACTGTGACATCACTAACAACAAACACCATTAACAATAAGTCTTATTAATGCCAAGCATCATTACAATAACAACAACAATAACAACACTGCCACCACCACCACCACCGCTGCCGCGGGAGGTGGCGGGAGGGGGGTGGCACAGCACGAACGCCAACAATACTGTCGTTACCCAACAGCGTCGTCGCCGCCGCCGCCAATGGCGTCGTGGCCACCACTGCGAACAGCAGCAAGACCTATCAACCAACACCACACCACCATCACCCCTGACAACAACAACAACAGCAGCAGCAATAAAACTTCTTAATTAGTGTGAGAGGAAAATTAATTCTTTGAGTCTAATATAAGCAATTGATAATAATAATAATAATAATAATAATAATAATAGTAATAAATGCGTATGCACACACACAAATACACACATACACACGCACGTATGTGTGTGTATAGATACACACACATTTATATATATATATATATACACACACACACATATACATATATATACATACAGACGCGCACACGTATGTATATATGTATACACAGACACATGTATGTTTATATAATGTCTGTGTTTGTGTGTGTATTTATATACATACATATATATATATATATATATATATATATATATATATATATAAATTATATATATATATAAATGTGTGTGTGTGTGTTCTGGCATTCGTTTCGTTTTTGGTTCTGTTTATTTTATCATCAAGGATATTTGGTAGTTAGTGTTGCCTGCTAAAACCCACACCATTGGCTCTCTCTCTCTCTCTCCTCCCACTCTCTATCAGTCTACTGGTACTCACATACCGCCTCCTCCCTCCACATAACTCCTATCATCATCATCATCATCACCACCATCAACAACTACACCAACACCATCTTTTTCTCGTATGTTCAGGAGACCAAACTTTTGAGAAGAGGAGGAACACGTGTTTCTCTCTCTCTCTCTTTCTCTCGCCTTAAACTAGCGGCTAATATATATATATATATATACACACACACATATACACACGGATATATATATTTATATACAGCTTTACGTGTTTTTTTTCCTCCTCGTTTTAAATTATTTCTACCTCAATCACATTTCTATCTTCAATATATATAAACTCGGATCTTTTTATACATCTACGCATGGGGGGAGGGCAACCGCCGCCGCCGCCGCTGCAATAACAGTAGTAGAAAACTGCAAATAATCGTCGTAACACCACTCCAAACAGCAGTTGATACTAGTAAATAAGTTTTTTCGGTCCCTTAGCTCAGGAAGAACGAAAACCAAAACAAAAACGAACGGAAAAAGGAAAAGAAAAACAGAAGCAAACTTTGGATAATTTGTTTCAAAGTTGTCGGGTTTACATCAAGTTTTTGGAGTTTGGTCTGAAAGAATCAGGGAATTACTTCGCCAAACTATTTCTTTATTTATTCATTTATTTTCATTTTATTTTCTCTGTTGCTCTTGGCATCTGGCTATTTAACTATTGTGTGATGAGTTATCCTCTCCTCCACCTTTCGGTACCAACACCACCACCACCACCATCGCGATTAATACCATTTATTACTACTACGATTACTACTACTACTACTACGATTACTGCTGCTGCTGTTGCTTCTTCCTCTGACGCCGCCGCTGCCGTTTCTTCGGCCTGTGCTGAAAAGTTCTTGCCATCTGCCAAAAAAAGAAGGGCTGCGTTGTCGAAGTCTTTGGCAGTGGCATTGTAGAAATAGTAGTAGTAGTTGTTGTTGTAGTAGTAGTAGTGGTAGTAGCAGAAGCAGTAGTAGCTGCTCTTGTGGTAGTCGTCGTCGTGGTAGTATGCAGCAGAGGCATGTGGTGACCAAAGTTGCTTCTGCCCAAGTTCTCTATTCCCGGTTGACTTTGTACTACAGCAGTAAACTTGACATCCATTGGCAGCGCTCCGTCCACTATTGCCCCGTCTGCGATGTACCCGAACTCAAACGGCTCCAGCTTACCTGTGGTGCCATACACTACGGCTGGTGCACGCCGCCTCCCTTTCCTTCCAAATCAACTTTCGCATGCGAAAGTCACCAAAAGAATACCAGTGCCTCTCAGGTACGTATCGAAATCGCTCTTTTGTGTGTGTGTGTGTTTTGGCGTTTTGGACTTGGAAATTCTTGGGAATTCTTGTACTTTTTGATTGATTTTGTCGATTATTTTATTCTGGCGTTATTTACCCCCTGTTCGAATCCTGCCAAAACAACAGGTAGAAGAATTGTTTTCGAAATCCTTTTTGACGATGACTTTTAAGTTTCAAAACTTGTTCGTTTCGACATGGGAATTATTTGGGAATTCTTCTATGGGTTCCAACCATGCTGAGGCATCCTTTCGGGGTCGATGAAATAAGTACCAGTTACGCACTGGTGTCGATGTAATCGACTAGCCTCCTTCCCCGAAAATTTCAAAGCCTTGTGTCTACAGTAGAAATAATAATAATAATAATAATAATAATAAATCGTTATTATTATTATTTATTGTTGCCCTATTTCTTCTGCCAAAACAACAGATATAGAGTTTTCTTCGAAAATTTCTCATTCTTATAAATCCTTTTTGCGATGAATTTGAAGTTTTAAAACCAGTTTTTGTTTGGACATGGAAATTCTTGGGAATCTTTTTTTTTTGACTGGTTTCCGATCATGCTTATAGTTCAGTTTTGTACATTGTCTGTTTTTACCGTATTTGTGTCAAGTTCCAATATAGCCGAGAATTATTACCTTTGACACTTTCAAAACAGCAGGTAGAGAATTGTTTTCGAAAGTTTCTTTTTATTCTTTTTATCCGTTTTAGCAACGAATTTTAAGTTCTAAAACTTGTGTTCGTTTCGACATAGAAATTCTTCGGAATTCTTCTACTCTTTAACTGGTTTCAGTCCATGCTGGGGCACTATTTATGCGTCTAAGTTTTGTATATTTATTGTTGCCTTATTTACGTTCAAGTGCGAATGCAGCCGAGAATTACCTGATATTTTTTCAAAGCATCGGGTACCGAATTGTCTTCGAAACCCTTCCGTTTTTTTTTGGGGGGGGGGGGGGGGGGTGAGGGAATCCTTAGGAATTCTTCCACTTTTTTGACCAGTTTCAGACCAGGCTACGACACTGCTTCAGTCACGCTGGAAAACTACTTTCAGTTCACTGTTTTATATATTTAATATAGTTTTTGCGATCCATGTTCGAATCCGATCAAGAATTATTAATGCCCCTCGTTCAAAGCAGCAGATACCGAATTGTTTTGAATCTGTTTTTTTTTTTTATTTCGCTTTTGTTTTTGGCGAGGAATTTGAAGTTTTAAAATTGTGTTCGTTTGGACAACGAAATTCTTGTGATCGTTTCAGCCCATACAGGAGTACTGCTTTCCAGATCAATATTTTAACATTTTTTAAAGATTCATTTCTTTAACTGGTTCCAGCTATTGCACTGCGCCCATGCAGGAACACTGCTTTCATTTCACTGTTTTATACATTTATTGTTGTCCGTATTACATCCCGAGTTCAAATCCCGGCAAGTATTACGAATGTCCCCCTTTCAAAAACAACAACAGGATCCTACAAAAATGTATTCGGGCGAGGAATTTTAACTTTTAATATTTATGATTCTTAAGATGGCGATCTTACAGAATCGTAACCGCGCCGGGCGAAATGCTTAGCGGCATTTCGCCCGTCTTTACGTTCTGAGTTCAAATTCTGCTGGAGTCGATAAAATAAATACCAGTTAAGCTCTAGGGTCGATCAAATCGACTTACCTGTTTCCCTGAAGTTACTGGCCTTGTGCCAGAATTCGAAACCACGATCTGTGGGGTTCCTTGGAGGTTTTGCTCTATCAGGAAGACTGCATCACAGAATGTGTTCCCTTATTTTGTATACTCACTAGAGTAGCTAGAGGTGGGCGCGGTAGGGACGGTCCGCCCCCAGGCGGCACTTTTCATCTTGTTGTAGGCTATCGCTGTAAGCAATGTTTTTTGTGGGGTCCGGGGGTGGGTGGTGGAAAACGGAAGGGCCACCGCGGGCGGCACACACCCGAGCTACGCTAGTCTGTATACTACATATATTTTTATCTCATTTCTCTCCCCCCGTCCCTTTCCATTTCTTCCTCTCATCTTTTATGTAACTTCTCCCCCTCATATATTGTAAACTGTCTTTGTATTATCCCTCTCATCTGATGCCCTTGTGGCAAATATCATCATCATCATTATTATTATTATTATTATTATTATTATTGTTGTTTTTATTATTATTATTATTATTATCACCTGAGGTGGACTGCATCGCTGTTGGGGATTCTTTTTAGTTTCCCGAATTCTATTGTTATACCCTTATTGTTGAATCTCTCTTTGGTCGATGCCAACCCCAACGGCATCCCCCAACCGTTGTGTGTTGCATTTTGTCTTTTGATGTAGTCCTCAATATCTTGGGCCCTTCCGGCCAATGAAAGGAATTATTATTATCATTATTATTCGAGCTGGCAGAATCGTTAGAACGCCGGATAAAATGCTTAGCGGCGTCTCGTCCGTCTTTACGTTCCGTGTTGAGATTCCCCCCGAGATCGACTTTGCTTTTCATCCTACCGGGGTGCGATGAAATAAGTTCCAATTCCGCACTGGGTCGGTGTGATCGATTAGCCCCCACCCCGCCAAATTGTGCCTATAATAGAAAGGATTATTGTTGTTGTTGTTGTTGTATGCAGTTCAAATTCCACCGTGGTCGACTTTGCTTTCATCCTATCGGAATCGATAAAAAAAGGATCTGCCGAGAACTGGGATCGTTGGTAATCAGCTAGTCCCCACCCACTAAATTTCAGACCTTCAGCTTGTAATAGAATTATTATTACTCCGTCTTAGAGAAAGCGGAGGTATTGTTTTCAGCCGTGTTTGTTTGTTTGTCCGTGGACAAGATATCCCAAGAACCATTGGATGGATTCGGATGAAACTTTCAGGGATGTTTGGCCACATGACTGGCACGAACTGATTAGATTTTGGGATCGATCCGGTACCGGACAAGGATTCTGGATTATTTTTCCTGTTTTTTTTTCTTTTTTACTTAATTTTTGAGAGCGGTCAGGTTCATTCTTAGTCTCCTTCGTTTGTGAGAGCAGTCGAGTTTATTTTAGATATTCTCATTTTAAAAATCATCTCCGGCTAATCGTTGAGAGGACATTGGTGTTGCCTTGGCGGAGGTTTGCGCTCTCTGAGTGCTCTTGTTGTTATTATTATTATTATTATTATTGTCATTAATTTTCTCATTATCATTTCTTGTTCTTATTGTTATTCTGCCGAGGTCAACTTTGCTTTTCATCTTTTCGGGGTCGATAAAATAAGTACCAGTTACGCACTGGGATCGCTGTAATCGACTATTCCCCTCCCCCTTAAATTTCAGGCCTTGTGCTTATAGTAGAAAGAATTATTATTATTATTATTATTGTTTGGATGTGCAGAATCGGTAGAAAGACGGACAGACTGCTTGCTTGCCTCCTGCCTTTCGGAGGTTTAATGTAGTTGGTGACTGGCGTGGGTGGATAGCCAAGTTTGGCTCTTTGGAAACTTACCTAAATATAATTATTGTGTCACAGAACTCGGTAAATGTGGAACTGTTTTCGTTTGTTTGTTATACCAAGACAACCTACTGTCACACACACCATTCACGCACACACGCAAACAACATAACTAGTTATAAAATTTGCAGGCATAACTATAGTTTAGCGCCCCAACAATTTGTTCCCTCATAACTTTTTGAAAAACTTATATTTTTTAATGAAATTTTGCAGATATACGTTTTCAAGTGGGTAGATTACGATTATGTTGACAACATTTACAAAAAAAAGAAGGGTAAAAAAGTATTATCAAGGGTGTTTGGAATCGTTTCTTTCTTTCTCTCCCTGCTCCATCATTTATGTTACAACCAGTTTCCATATTATCTTTAGCACTGTTAACTTTTTATTTCCATATATTTATGTTGCAAACTTCTACATCACGTAATCTACATTCCCGTGAACGTATTCCTGCGAAATGTCATTTAGAACTATGCATGCTAAAAAAGAGTTTTGAGGAAACAAAGCGAGGAATGATGTGTGTATATGTGTGTGTGTGTTTGTATGTATATATATATATATATATATGTGTGTGTGTGTGTGTGTGTGTGTGTGTGTGTGTTACTAGACTCATTGTTATAATTGAACTAAGATATAAATAAAAATATACATTGTGTGTGTGTGTCTGGGTATATACATACATTTCTTTGTTTTTATTTAAAGAATATTCTATTTTTAACTTTTTTTTTTTTTTACATATTCCAAACAAATAATTCAAAAGTAATTCTGAAAACGAAGTTGACTTAATTGTTCTGCAAACTATACCATCATCATCATCATCATCACCATAGTTATCATCATCATCATCATCATCATCATCATTATTTCACAGCTGTTCTTTCTGTTACCTGTGTTGGACGAGTCATGTCACTTGTTGCGGTTCACATCTTCTTTCTCTGTGAACTACATCAAATTTAACCAGCCACACACACACACACACACACACACACACACACACACACACACACACACACACAGAGTCTTGCTCTATTATATATGTATCTGTGATACAAACACACACACACCACGTACACAAACTCTCACAGCACATTTAATAGAAGCACTGTTTTGCTATATTTGTGTATGTGTGTGTATTATGTGTGTATACAAACACTATGTGTGCCTGTGTGTATATATGTGTGTGGGTGATGTTTTGTTCTAATTATTATCAGGCATTTAAATAATTTTGAAAATGTGTATACTTGTTTTACACACACACACACACACACCTTGTATATGTGTGTGTATATGCACATATATATGTGTGTGTGTATAATTAGGCAAGAGATGATGTATATATACATAGGTATGAATATATATACATTTATTAGTCATTTAACTACATAAGTGTTTGAAAGTGGACATTGTAATAAATGAGGGGTAGAGGTATATTGGATTATCAGGGACATTGGTCAACAGGCCTTGGGGGACCCAAGCCCTTGTTTTACTTCAACTATTCATACAAGATCCCACACTTTGAAAAGCCCTTCCCCCTGCCATTTTCCCCCTCCTTCTATAGAATTCCATGCTGGTTGGCCATCACCTAAAGTCCCTCACTTTGTGTGTATGTATCTTTGTCTTGACATATAATTGTTGTAAATAAACATCACTGTTACACAAGCAGTGTCATTTATTTCCAGTCTTCCATGGAAAGCCATATCTGGCCCTGGGGAAATATTACCTTGTTTGGAAACAGGTAAGGGTTGGTGACAGGAAAGGCTTCCAGCTGTAGAAAATCCACCTCAATAAACTCTGTCTTTCCCAAAGATGGCTGTCTCTACAGCATGGTTTTTCACATGCAGTTGGTACTTCTAATGGAGCATGCATGTGGTCGCCCAGCCTGCTAGAAATTGTAGCCAAATCCCCTTTATGTGGTACTCTTAACATCTTGCAAAGGGAGGGGACGCATTGGATAATTGTAATCCTTGACATACAATACTTTGAGAAAAGGATAGGATGGGATGGTCATAGGTGGAACGTCTTTGATCCTATGCCTACTTATATTTTGGGCTAGACTAGATTGTTGCATTTCCCTATTTTGCCCTTCTCTAGCATAGATGTTCATGTTGCATAGGTATAGCTGTATGGTTAAGAAGTTTGCCTCTCAGCCAACCACATGGTTTTGTGTTCAATGTTACTGCATGGAACATACACATTTGTCAGGTGGTAACACTTTTCATCGTAGCTTTCGGTTAACCAATGGCTTATGAGTGAAGTTTGGTAGATGGAGGCATTGGTCAAGAGTCAATCCACAGTCCTTGCATATATATATTATGGAGATGTACTTGCATAGCAAGTGACCTGATCTGAGATCATT